>NW_027413214.1:93449-208659 GCF_048544455.1 Silene latifolia | reverse complement strand
AATGAACAAGTAAAATTGTTTAACACAACGACTCACAAGGACTAATGAACAAGGATAAATGGTTTACACAACGAGTCATAAGGACTAATGAACAAGGTCAAATGGTTCACACAACGAGTCACATGGACAAATGAGCAAGGACAATTGTTTAACACAACGAGTCACAAGGACTAATGAACAAGGACAAATAGTTCACACAACGAGTCACATTTACTAATAAACAAGGAAAAATGTTTCACACAACGAGTCACATGGACTAATGAACAAATACAATTGTTTAATACAAGGAGTCACAAGGACTAATGAACAAAGACAAATGGTTCACACAACGAGTCACATGGACTAATGAACAATTACAATTGTTTAACATAACGAGTCACGAAGACTAATGAACAAGGACAAATGGTTCACACAACGAGTCACATGGACTAATGAACAAGTAAAATTGTTTAACACAACGACTCAGAAGGACTAATGAACAAGGATAAATGGTTTACACAACGAGTCACAAGGACTAATGAACAAGGACAAATAGTTCACACAACGAGTCACATGGACTAATGAACAAGGACAATTGTTTAACACAACGAGTCACAAGGACTAATGAACAAGGACAAATAGTTCACACAACGAGTCACATTTACTAATAAACAAGGAAAAATGGTTCACACAACGAGTCACATGGACTAATGAACAAGTACAATTGTTTAATACAAGGAGTCACAAGGACTAATGAACAAGGACAAATGGCTCACACAACGAGTCACATGGACTAATGAACAAGTACAATTGTTTAACACAACGAGTCACAAGGACTAATGAACAAGGACAAATGGTTCACACAACGAGTCACATGGACTAATGAACAAGTAAAATTGTTTAACACAACGACTCACAAGGACTAATGAACAAGGATAAATGGTTTACACAACGAGTCACAAGGACTAATGAACAAGGACAAATAGTTCACACAACGAGTCACATGGACTAATGAACAAGGACAATTGTTTAACACAACGAGTCACAAGGACTAATGAACAAGGACAAATAGTTCACACAACGAGTCACATTTACTAATAAACAAGGAAAAATGGTTCACACAACGAGTCACATGGACTAATGAACAAGTACAATTGTTTAATACAAGGAGTCACAAGGACTAATGAACAAGGACAAATGGTTCACACAACGAGTCACATGGACTAATGAACAAGTACAATTGTTTAACACAACGAGTCACAAGGACTAATGAACAAGGACAAATGGTTCACACAACGAGTCACATGGACTAATGAACAAGTAAAATTGTTTAACACAACGACTCACAAGGACTAATGAACAAGGATAAATGGTTTACACAACGAGTCACAAGGACTAATGAACAAGGACAAATAGTTCACACAACGAGTCACATGGACTAATGAACAAGGACAATTGTTTAACACAACGAGTCACAAGGACTAATGAACAAGGACAAATAGTTCACACAACGAGTCACATGGACTAATGAACAAGGACAATTGTTTAACACAACGAGTCACAAGGACTAATGAACAAGGACAAATAGTTCACACAACGAGTCACATTTACTAATAAACAAGGAAAAATGGTTCACACAACGAGTCACATGGACTAATGAACAAGTACAATTGTTTAATACAAGGAGTCACAAGGACTAATGAACGAGGACAAATGGTTCACACAAAGAGTCACATGGACTAATGAACAAGTACAATTGTTTAACACAACGAGTCACAAGGACTAATTAACAAGCACAAATGGTTCACACAACGAGTCACATGGACTAATGAACAAATAAAATTGTTTAACACAACTACTCACAAGGACTAATGAACAAGGATAAATGGTTTACACAACGAGTCATAAGGACTAATGAACAAGGACAAATGGTTCACACAACGAGTCACATGGACTAATGAACAAGGACAATTGTTTAACACAACGAGTCACAAGGACTAATGAACAAGGACAAATAGTTCACACAACGAGTCACATTTACTAATAAACAAGGAAAAATGGTTCACACAACGAGTCACATGGACTAATGAACAAGTACAATTGTTTAATACAAGGAGTCACAAGGACTAATGAACAAGGACAAATGGCTCACACAACGAGTCACATGGATTAATGAACAAGTACCATTGTTTAACACAACGAGTCACAAGGACTAATGAACAAGGACAAATGGTTCACACAACGAGTCACATGGACTAATGAACAAGTAAAATTGTTTAACACAACGACTCACAAGGACTAATGAACAAGGATAAATGGTTTACACAACGAGTCACAAGGACTAATGAACAAGGACAAATAGTTCACACAACGAGTCACATGGACTAATGAACAAGGACAATTGTTTAACACAACGAGTCACAAGGACTAATGAACAAGGACAAATAGTTCACACAACGAGTCACATTTACTAATAAACAAAGAAAAATGGTTCACACAACGAGTCACATGGACTAATGAACAAGTACAATTGTTTAATACAAGGAGTCACAAGGACTAATGAACAAGGACAAATGGTTCACACAACGAGTCACATGGACTAATGAACAAGTACAATTGTTTAACACAACGAGTCACAAGGACTAATGAACAAGGACAAATGGTTCACACAACGAGTCACATGGACTAATGAACAAGTACAATTGTTTAACACAACGAGTCCCAAGGACTAATGAACAAGGATAAATGGTTTACACAACGAGTCACAAGGACTAATGAACAAGGACAAATAGTTCACACAACGAGTCACATGGACTAATGAACAAGGACAATTATTTAACACAACGAATCACAAGGACTAATGAACAAGGACAAATAGTTCACACAACGAGTCACATTTACTAATAAACAAGGAAAAATGGTTCACACAACGAGTCACATGGACTAATGAACAAGTACAATTGTTTAATATAAGGAGTCACAAGGACTAATGAACGAGGACAAATGGTTCACACAAAGAGTCACATGGACTAATGAACAAGTACAATTGTTTAACACAACGAGTCACAAGGACTAATTAACAAGCACAAATGGTTCACACAACGAGTCACATGGACTAATGAACAAGTAAAATTGTTTAACACAACGACTCACAAGGACTAATGAACAAGGATAAATGGTTTACACAACGAGTCATAAGGACTAATGAACAAGGTCAAATGGTTCACACAACGAGTCACATGGACAAATGAGCAAGGACAATTGTTTAACACAACGAGTCACAAGGACTAATGAACAAGGACAAATAGTTCACACAACGAGTCACATTTACTAATAAACAAGGAAAAATGTTTCACACAACGAGTCACATGGACTAATGAACAAATACAATTGTTTAATACAAGGAGTCACAAGGACTAATGAACAAAGACAAATGGTTCACACAACGAGTCACATGGACTAATGAACAATTACAATTGTTTAACATAACGAGTCACGAAGACTAATGAACAAGGACAAATGGTTCACACAACGAGTCACATGGACTAATGAACAAGTAAAATTGTTTAACACAACGACTCAAAAGGACTAATGAACAAGGATAAATGGTTTACACAACGAGTCACAAGGACTAATGAACAAGGACAAATAGTTCACACAACGAGTCACATGGACTAATGAACAAGGACAATTGTTTAACACAACGAGTCACAAGGACTAATGAACAAGGACAAATAGTTCACACAACGAGTCACATTTACTAATAAACAAGGAAAAATGGTTCACACAACGAGTCACATGGACTAATGAACAAGTACAATTGTTTAATACAAGGATTCACAAGGACTAATGAACAAGGACAAATGGCTCACACAACGAGTCACATGGACTAATGAACAAGTACAATTGTTTAACACAACGAGTCACAAGGACTAATGAACAAGGACAAATGGTTCACACAACGAGTCACATGGACTAATGAACAAGTAAAATTGTTTAACACAACGACTCACAAGGACTAATGAACAAGGATAAATGGTTTACACAACGAGTCACAAGGACTAATGAACAAGGACAAATAGTTCACACAACGAGTCACATGGACTAATGAACAAGGACAATTGTTTAACACAACGAGTCACAAGGACTAATGAACAAGGACAAATAGTTCACACAACGAGTCACATTTACTAATAAACAAGGAAAAATGGTTCACACAACGAGTCACATGGACTAATGAACAAGTACAATTGTTTAATACAAGGAGTCACAAGGACTAATGAACAAGGACAAATGGTTCACACAACGAGTCACATGGACTAATGAACAAGTACAATTGTTTAACACAACGAGTCACAAGGACTAATGAAAAAGGACAAATGGTTCACACAAAGAGTCACATGGACTAATGAACAAGTAAAATTGTTTAACACAACGAGTCACAAGGACTAATTAACAAGCACAAATGGTTCACACAACGAGTCACATGGACTAATGAACAAATAAAATTGTTTAACACAACTACTCACAAGGACTAATGAACAAGGATAAATGGTTTACACAACGAGTCATAAGGACTAATGAACAAGGACAAATGGTTCACACAACGAGTCACATGGACTAATGAACAAGGACAATTGTTTAACACAACGAGTCACAAGGACTAATGAACAAGGACAAATAGTTCACACAACGAGTCACATTTACTAATAAACAAGGAAAAATGGTTCACACAACGAGTCACATGGACTAATGAACAAGTACAATTGTTTAATACAAGGAGTCACAAGGACTAATGAACGAGGACAAATGGTTCACACAAAGAGTCACATGGACTAATGAACAAGTACAATTGTTTAACACAACGAGTCACAAGGACTAATTAACAAGCACAAATGGTTCACACAACGAGTCACATGGACTAATGAACAAGTAAAATTGTTTAACACAACGACTCACAAGGACTAATGAACAAGGATAAATGGTTTACACAACGAGTCATAAGGACTAATGAACAAGGTCAAATGGTTCACACAACGAGTCACATGGACAAATGAGCAAGGACAATTGTTTAACACAACGAGTCACAAGGACTAATGAACAAGGACAAATAGTTAACACAACGAGTCACATTTACTAATAAACAAGGAAAAATGTTTCACACAACGAGTCACATGGACTAATGAACAAATACAATTGTTTAATACAAGGAGTCACAAGGACTAATGAAAAAAGACAAATGGTTCACACAACGAGTCACATGGACTAATGAACAATTACAATTGTTTAACATAACGAGTCACGAAGACTAATGAACAAGGACAAATGGTTCACACAACGAGTCACATGGACTAATGAACAAGTAAAATTGTTTAACACAACGACTCACAAGGACTAATGAACAAGGATAAATGGTTTACACAACGAGTCACAAGGACTAATGAACAAGGACAAATAGTTCACACAACGAGTCACATGGACTAATGAATAAGGACAATTGTTTAACACAACGAGTCACAAGGACTAATGAACAAGGACAAATAGTTCACACGAGTCACATTTACTAATAAACAAGGAAAAATGGTTCACACAACGAGTCACATGGACTAATGAACAAGTACAATTGTTTAATACAAGGAGTCACAAGGACTAATGAACGAGGACAAATGGTTCACACAAAGAGTCACATGGACTAATGAACAAGTACAATTGTTTAACACAACGAGTCACAAGGACTAATTAACAAGCACAAATGGTTCACACAACGAGTCACATGGACTAATGAACAAGTAAAATTGTTTAACACAACGACTCACAAGGACTAATGAACAAGGATAAATGGTTTACACAACGAGTCATAAGGACTAATGAACAAGGTCAAATGGTTCACACAACGAGTCACATGGACAAATGAGCAAGGACAATTGTTTAACACAACGAGTCACAAGGACTAATGAACAAGGACAAATAGTTCACACAACGAGTCACATTTACTAATAAACAAGGAAAAATGTTTCACACAACGAGTCACATGGACTAATGAACAAATACAATTGTTTAATACAAGGAGTCACAAGGACTAATGAACAAAGACAAATGGTTCACACAACGAGTCACATGGACTAATGAACAATTACAATTGTTTAACATAACGAGTCACGAAGACTAATGAACAAGGACAAATAGTTCACACAACGAGTCACATTTACCAATAAACAAGGACAAATGGTTCACACAACGCGTCACAAGGGCTAATGAAAAAGGACAAATGGTTCACACAACGAGTCACATGAAATAATGAACAAGTACAATTGTTTAACACAACCACTCACAAGTAATAATGAACAAGGATAAATGGTTTACACAACGAGTCACAAAGACTAATGAACGAGGACAAATGGTTCACACAAAGAGTCTTATGGACTAATGAACAAGTATAATTGTTTAACACAACGAGTCACAAGGACTAATGAACAAGGACAAATGGTTCACACAACGAGTCACATGGACTAATGAACAAGTAAAATTATTTAACACAACGACTCACAAGGACTAATGAACAAGGATAAATGGTTTACACAACGAGTCACAAGGACTAATGAACAAGGACAAATAGTTCACACAACGAGTCACATGGACTAATGAACAAGGACAATTGTTTAACACAACGAGTCACAACGACTAATGAACAAGGACAAATAGTTCACAAAACGAGTCACATTTACTAATAAATAAGGAAAAATGGTTCACACAACGAGTCACAGGGACTAATGAACAAGTACAATTGTTTACTACAAAGAGTCACAAGGACTAATGAACAAGGACAAATGGTTCACACAACGAGTCACATGGACTAATGAACAATTACAGTTGTTTAACATAACGAGTCACGAAGACTAATGAACAAGGACAAACAGTTCACACAACGAGTCACAATTACTAATAAACAAGGACAAATGGTTCACACAACGCGTCACAAGGGCTAATGAACAAGAACAAATGGTCACACAACGAGTCACATGGACTAATGAACAAGTACAATTGTTTAACACAAGGAGTCACAAGGACTAATGAACAAGAACAAATGGTTTACACAACGAGTCACATTTACTAAAAAATAAGGACAATTGGATCACACAACGAGTCACAAAAGCTAAAGAACAAGGACAATGGTTCACACAACGAATCACATGGACTAATGAATAAGTACAATTGTTTTAATACAACGAGACACAAGAACTAATGAACAAGGACAAATGGTTTACACAACGAGTCACAAGGACTAATGAACGAGGACAAATGGTTCACCCAACGAGTCAAATGGACTAATGAGAAAGTACAATTGTTTAACACAACAAGTCACAAGGACTAATGAACAAGGACAAACGGTTCACACAACGAGTTACAAGGACTAATGAACAATTACAATTGTTTAACACAACGAGTCACAAGGACTAATGAACAAGGACAAATGGTTCACACAACGAGTCACATTTACTAATAAAAAAGGACAAATGGTTCACACATTGAGTCATATTTACTAATAAACAAGGACAAATGGTTCACACATCGAATCATAAGGGCTAATGAACAAGGACAATTGGTTCACACAACGAGTCACATGGACTAATGAACAAGTAAAATTGTTTAACACAACGACTCACAAGGACTAATGAACAAGGATTAATGGTTTACACAACGAGTCACAAGGACTAATGAACAAGTACAAATGGTTCACACAACGAGTCACATGGACTAATGAACAAGTAAAATTGTTTAACACAACGACTCACAAGGACTAATGAACAAGGATAAATGGTTTACACAACGAGTCATAAGGACTAATGAACAAGGACAAATGGTTCACACAACGAGTCACATGGACTAATGAACAAGGACAATTGTTTAACACAACGAGTCACAAGGACTAATGAACAAGGACAAATAGTTCACACAACGAGACACATTTACTAATAGACAAGGAAAAATGGTTCACACAACGAGTCACATGGACTAATGAACAAGTACAATTGTTTAATATAAGGAGTCACAAGGACTAATGAACAAGGACAAATGGTTCACACAACGAGTCACATGGACTAATGAACAAGTACAATTGTTTAACATAACGAGTCACAAGGACTAATGAACAAGGACAAATGGTTCACACAACGAGTCACATGGACTAATGAACAAGTAAAATTGTTTAACACAACGACTCACAAGGACTAATGAACAAGGATAAATGGTTTACACAACGAGTCACAAGGACTAATGAACAAGGACAAATAGTTCACACAACGAGTCACATGGACTAATGAACAAGGACAATTGTTTAACACAACAAGTCACAAGGACTATTGAACAAGGACAAATAGTTCACACAACGAGACACATTTACTAATAAACAAGGAAAAATGGTTCACACAACGAGTCACATGGACTAATGAACAAGTACAATTGTTTAATACAAGGAGTCACAAGGACTAATGAACAAGGACAAATGGTTCACACAACGAGTCATAAGGACTAATGAACCCAATGGTTCACACAACGAGTCACATGGTCTAATGAACAAGGACAATTGTTTAACACAACGAGTCACAAGGACTAATGAACAAGGACAAATAGTTCACACAACGAGACACATTTACTAATAAACAAGGAAAAATGGTTCACACAACGAGTCACATGGACTAATGAACAAGTACAATTGTTTAATACAAGGAGTCACAAGGACTAATGAACAAGGACAAATGGTTCACACAACGAGTCACATGGACTAATGAACAAGTACAATTGTTTAACATAACGAGTCACAAGGACTAATGAACAAGGATAAATGGTTCACACAACGAGTCACATGGACTAATGAACAAGTAAAATTGTTTAACACAACGACTCACAAGGACTAATGAACAAGGATAAATGGTTTACACAACGAGTCACAAGGACTAATGAACAAGGACAAATAGTTCACACAACGAGTCACATGGACTAATGAACAAGGACAATTGTTTAACACAACGAGTCACAAGGACTATTGAACAAGGACAAATAGTTCACACAACGAGTCACATTTACTAATAAACAAGGATAAATGGTTCACACAACGAGTCACAAGGGCTAATGAACAAGGACAAATGGTTCACACAACGAGTCACATGGACTAATGAACAAGTACAATTGTTTAACACAACCACTCACAAGTACTAATGAACAAGGATAAATGGTTTACACAACGAGTCACAAGGACTAATGAACGAGGACAAATGGTTCACACAAAGAGTCACATGGACTAATGAACAAGTACAATTGTTTAACACAACGAGTCACAAGGACTAATGAACAAGGACAAATGGTTCATACAACGAGTCACATGGACTAATGAACAAGTAAAATTGTTTAACACGACGACTCACAAGGACTAATGAAAAAGGATAAATGGTTTACACAACGAGTCATAAGGACTAATGAACAAGGACAAATGGTTCACACAACGAGTCACATGGACTAATGAACAAGGACAATTGTTTAACACAACGAGTCACAAGGACTAATGAACAAGGACAAATAGTTCACAAAACGAGTCACATTTGCTAATAAACAAAGAAAAATGGTTCACACAACGAGTCACATGGACTAATGAACAAGTACAATTGTTTAATACAAGGAGTCACAAGGACTAATGAACAAGGACAAATGGTTCACACAACAAGTCACATGGACTAATGAACAAGTACAATTATTTAACACAACGAGTCACAAGGACTAATAAACAAGGACAAATGGTTCACACAACGAGTCACATGGACTAATGAACAAGTAAAATTGTTTAACACAACGACTCACAAGGACTAATGAACAAGGATAAATGGTTTACACAACGAGTCACAAGGACTAATGAACAAGGACAAATAGTTCACACAACGAGTCACATTTACTAATAAACAAGGAAAAATGGTTCACACAACGAGTCACATGGACTAATGAACAAGTACAATTGTTTAATACAAGGAGTCACAAGGACTAATGAACAAGGACAAATGGCTCACACAACGAGTCACATGAACTAATGAACAAGTACAATTGTTTAACACAACCACTCACAAGTACTAATGAACAAGGATAAATGGTTTACACAACGAGTCACAAGGACTAATGAACGAGGATAAATGGTTCACACAAAGAGTCACATGGACTAATGAACAAGTACAATTGTTTAACACAACGAGTCACAAGGACTAATGAACAAGTACAAATGGTTCACACAACGAGTCACATGGACTAATGAACAAGTAAAATTGTTTAACACAACGACTCACAAGGACTAATGAACAAGGATAAATGGTTTACACAACGAGTCATAAGGACTAATGAACAAGGACAAATGGTTCACACAACGAGTCACATGGACTAATGAACAAGGACAATTGTTTAACACAACGAGTCACAAGGACTAATGAACAAGGACAAATAGTTCACACAACGAGTCACATTTACTAATAAACAAGGAAAAATGGTTCACACAACGAGTCACATGGACTAATGAACAAGTACAATTGTTTAATACAAGGAGTCACAAGGACTAATGAACAAGGACAAATGGTTCACACAACGAGTCACATGGACTAATGAACAAGTACAATTGTTTAACACAACGAGTCACAAGGACTTATGAACAAGGACAAATGGTTCACACAACGAGTCACATGGACTAATGAACAAGTAAAATTGTTTAACACAACGACTAACAAGGACTAATGAACAAGGATAAATGGTTTACACAACGAGTCACAAGGACTAATGAACAAGGACAAATAGTTCACACAACGAGTCACATGGACTAATGAACAAGGACAATTGTTTAACACAACGAGTCACAAGGACTAATGAAGAAGGATAAATAGTTCACACAACGAGTCACATTTACTAATAAACAAGGATAAATGGTTCACACAACGAGTCACAAGGGCTAATGAACAAGGACAAATGGTTCACACAACGAGTCACATGGACTAATGAAAAAGTACAATTGTTTAACACAACTACTCACAAGGACTAATGAACAAGGATAAATGGTTTACACAACGAGTCATAAGGACTAATGAACAAGGACAAATGGTTCACATAACGAGTCACATGGACTAATGAACAAGTACAATTGTTTAACACAACCACTCACAAGTACTAATGAACAAGGATAAATGGTTTACACAAGGAGTCACAAGGACTAATGAACGAGGACAAATGGTTCACACAAAGAGTCACATGGACTAATGAACAAGTACAATTGTTTAACACAACGAGTCACAAGGACTAATGAACAAGGACAAATGGTTCACACAACGAGTCACATGGACTAATGAACAAGTAAAATTGTTTAACACGACGACTCACAAGGACTAATGAAAAAGGATAAATGGTTTACACAACGAGTCATAAGGACTAATGAACAAGGACAAATGGTTCACACAACGAGTCACATGGACTAATGAACAAGGACAATTGTTTAACACAACGAGTCACAAGGACTAATGAACAAGGACAAATAGTTCATAAAACGAGTCACATTTGCTAATAAACAAGGAAAAATGGTTCACACAACGAGTCACATGGACTAATGAACAAGTACAATTGTTTAATACAAGGAGTCACAAGGACTAATGAACAAGGACAAATGGTTCACACAACGAGTCACATGGACTAATGAACAAGTACAATTGTTTAACACAACGAGTCACAAGGACTAATGAACAAGGACAAATGGTTCACACAACGAGTCACATGGACTAATGAACAAGTAAAATTGTTTAACACAACGACTCACAAGGACTAATGAACAAGGATAAATGGTTTACACAACGAGTCACAAGGACTAATGAACATGGACAAATAGTTCACACAACGAGTCACGTGGACTAATGAACAAGGACAATTGTTTAACACAACGAGTCACAAGGACTAATGAACAAGGACAAATAGTTCACACAACGAGTCACATTTACTAATAAACAAGAAAAAATGGTTCACACAACGAGTCACATGGACTAATGAACAAGTACAATTGTTTAATACAAGGAGTCACAAGGACTAATGAACAAGGACAAATGGCTCACACAACGAGTCACATGAACTAATGAACAAGTACAATTGTTTAACACAACCACTCACAAGTACTAATGAACAAGGATAAATGGTTTACACAACGAGTCACAAGGACTAATGAACGAGGATAAATGGTTCACACAAAGAGTCACATGGACTAATGAACAAGTACAATTGTTTAACACAACGAGTCACAAGGACTAATGAACAAGTACAAATGGTTCACACAACGAGTCACATGGACTAATGAACAAGTAAAATTGTTTAACACAACGACTCACAAGGACTAATGAACAAGGATAAATGGTTTACACAACGAGTCATAAGGACTAATGAACAAGGACAAATGGTTCACACAACGAGTCACATGGACTAATGAACAAGGACAATTGTTTAACACAACGAGTCACAAGGACTAATGAACAAGGACAAATAGTTCACACAACGAGTCACATTTACTAATAAACAAGGAAAAATGGTTCACACAACGAGTCACATGGACTAATGAACAAGTTCAATTGTTTAATACAAGGAGTCACAAGGACTAATGAACAAGGACAAATGGTTCACACAACGAGTCACATGGACTAATGAACAAGTACAATTGTTTAACACAACGAGTCACAAGGACTTATGAACAAGGACAAATGGTTCACACATCGAGTCACATAGACTAATGAACAAGTAAAATTGTTTAACACAACGACTCACAAGGACTAATGAACAAGGATAAATGGTTTACACAACGAGTCACAAGGACTAATGAACAAGGACAAATAGTTCACACAACGAGTCACATGGACTAATGAACAAGGACAATTGTTTAACACAACGAGTCACAAGGACTAATGAAGAAGGACAAATAGTTCACACAACGAGTCACATTTACTAATAAACAAGGATAAATGGTTCACACAACGAGTCACAAGGGCTAATGAACAAGGACAAATGGTTCACACAACGAGTCACATGGACTAATGAAAAAGTACAATTGTTTAACACAACTACTCACAAGGACTAATGAACAAGGATAAATGGTTTACACAACGAGTCATAAGGACTAATGAACAAGGACAAATGGTTCACATAACGAGTCACATGGACTAATGAACAAGTACAATTGTTTAACACAACCACTCACAAGTACTAATGAACAAGGATAAATGGTTTACACAACGAGTCACAAGGACTAATGAACGAGGACAATAGGTTCACACAAAGAGTCACATGGACTAATGAACAAGTACAATTGTTTAACACAACGAGTCACAAGGACTAATGAACAAGGACAAATGGTTCACACAACGAGTCACATGGACTAATGAACAAGTAAAATTGTTTAACACGACGACTCACAAGGACTAATGAAAAAGGATAAATGGTTTACACAACGAGTCATAAGGACTAATGAACAAGGACAAATGGTTCACACAACGAGTCACATGGACTAATGAACAAGGACAATTGTTTAACACAACGAGTCACAAGGACTAATGAACAAGGACAAATAGTTCATAAAACGAGTCACATTTGCTAATAAACAAGGAAAAATGGTTCACACAACGAGTCACATGGACTAATGAACAAGTACAATTGTTTAATACAAGGAGTCACAAGGACTAATTGTAACATTCCGTATTTGTTACGTTTAATTGTTGAGTCAAAAGTGTGTTAACCGTGTTAGAATTGCGTGACGTCCGTAAGTACAATATACAATACCTTTCTGTTGTTTGAGTATGGGAGCGAACTTCGGGACGAAGTTCATTTTAAGGGGGGAAGACTGTAATACCCCGTATTTTATATAATTAATTAAACGGATATTATTAAATGGATATTATTAAATATTATTTAATATACATTTTTATATTACTAATTATATCGGGTTAATTGTTGAGTCGGTAAATACGTTAAGTTATCGAGCTAAGTTAATTAAGACGGGTTTATATAGGATTCGAATTGTGAGGTAACCAGTTGAGTGCCCAAAAAACTGTCCCGGCCCATTAAACCCCAAAGCCCAACTAAACCCTAAACATTAACCCTAACCATAAACCTAAACCTAATAGTACCTCTCTCACAACCGCCTCCCTCTTCCCTCAGCCGCCTCCCTCCTTTCATCATCTCCAACTTCTATCTTCACGCAAAACGAGAGAGAGAGAGAGAGCAGGGGTGGTGTCGGTGCAGCAAGGAAGAGATAGGGATGAATGTCGACGTTCGTGGGCGGCCCTGGTGGTAGCTATGGCGGCGGAAAGAGGACGATTTTGTGATGGAATATTATTGGGCATCTGTTCATTTGACTGCAGTACTGAGGTAGGGAAATACACTTGTCTTATTATCGTCGTTGTTGAGTTGTGTTGACTTGATTCCTGGTTGTTGACTTACGTTGTGATTTATATACGGGAAGTGATTGACTGAATTTATCGTATTGAGTATGATATCACAAAGATCGGGTAACGGCATGACTTTGTGATTTATCGATTCGATGATTTATATACATATTGCATTGCATTAATTACTGTTGAGCATTTCATATGCATTGGAGTTGGAGGAGGATGTGGTGGTGATGTGGAGATACGATGTGATGTTGTGATAAGGCCCGGGCGGGTTCTGCGGGACTTGCCTGGTGTCCTCCGCCGCGAGCGGCAGATCGACTACGGTCGATATATATAGTCTACCGGGATCGGTATGGTGGGCGTCTTGGGGTTGTGTGTGATGAGTTGAGATGGAGATGGAGGTGACGGAGTATCATGCATATCATATTTTCTTGTTTTATTGTTTTCCCTACTCAACCTCGTGGTTGACCCCGTGTATTCGTGAACACCGTGATGAACCGTTTTATGGGAGCGGACTTGACAGTTTATGAGATAGGACGGAGCTGGATGGGCGTGAGACATCGGATCGATGACCTAGTGGCTAGTTCATCATCTAGAAGACTTCACTTTTATTTACGTCAGTTCTTGTAATTTAATTTAAAAGGAGAATTTGTAATAATTAAGTTAAAATGTTAAATAAATTGCCTTGGAGTTTAATTTGTTATTCACTACCTCGGGAAACCGAGATGGTAACACCGCCATTTATCTGAGGAGTCCTAGTTCAGACCTTTAAATAAACGGGGGTGTTACAAAGTGGTATCAGAGCGAACGATCCTCAGGCCTAAATCAATGAACCTAATGAACGTAGGATGTGTCTAAATAAAATGAACCCCGGGAATAAAGCGCTAGGAGCTCACGGTGCGGTTAAGAAGGCGCCCTTAATGCGTGCTCTTTTGCCCTCTCGATTTTGAACCGGCAACCCAAGAGAAAACGAGTGAATGGGGTAGTTAGAAGGAAAACCTTGGATATAAGCGAGTTGATGTATACCTTGAGACCTAGTGCTGAAATTATGATATTTATCTGGATGGATAATCAATGAAGCGTTGGATGGTGGTAATCGTGAGCATGAGAATAATTGCGAATTTATGATATTTATCTGGATGGATGTGAATGACGTGTTGATAGTGCTATTATGTCTGGTAATATGTGGTTATGTGATCCCAAAGCCATGCTAGTATAGAATCGTGATAGTAATGAGAGACACCATTGAATTGCTTGTTTCTAGTCGTAACAATCGTGATTAGATGTAAGGGGTAGGTCGGGAGGCGAAGGGACTTCTATGGGATAGATGTTTACGTAAATACAAAAGTGTGAGATTTAAGTTAGGATGAGTTAGTATCGATAGTATGGTTGTAAGAGCTTGGAACATGGAAAATGAATGATTTAGTGTTGGAATCCGTTTTGTTTGATTTTACTCTGTAATTGATCTTGCTGTCATTTCCTTCCTGTTAATTTTCTACGGATGAAAAATTTATGAGAAATAGCCTCGTGAGTTAGTGTTCTTTTGGCGTTGGTTTCATGCTTATAGGGTATACGGATTAAGAGTAATGAATGTTTTAGTGGGCTGTGGTTGGGAAGTTCCTGTGCAGTGATGTGTTGACCGACGATTTTGTAAAAATCCTCATTTAATTTGTGTAAATGATTTTTGCATAATTCCAACTCCATCAACTAGAGGTTTCGCATACGTTTTCAAATTGATAAGCCACGAAAATTCTTGACGTCTCTATACTAAAAGGTAAGCTCTGCGAATTGACCCAAGTTTCGGACCAATTGCTGTCACATACTTGTTTGGATCGACTGAGTTGTAAAATTCTTTAAAAATTGAATTCTTGAACTTTCGACCCCATTCTTTTTATCACAAATTATTAACTCTCTGTATGTTATGAAAAGTAATATAACTTAAGTTTTCGTTGAACGGCTGTTTATTCGTGATTTTTGAAAGTTACAACGTGAATCATGACCTGTAAATGTGCGTTCTATGCTAAGTTTTCATATAATTGTTTGGTTATTTCATGAGCCTTATTAATGTGATCTTATAATGTTTTATATGATGATAGTAGCACGCATGTTCAGTAGTTATGTATCTTAACAGGCGATAAAAAAAATTAAAGTCTAATTGATAACATTGTTGGCATGATCGCGTGAGTAAAATTGGATCGCTTAAATTGATTCTTAATCAAGGGTGAAATATTTTATACGAGTCCAGTTGTTGCATATTTATGTATGTTTGGCATGTTGTAATATCTCTAGTATGTTCATCATATTTGCATGGTGGTCGGATATATATAAATATAAAACTATGTTCTCATATCTTGGTAAAGTTGATGGCGTTAAAAGTTAATTTGATTATTCTAATATACTCGCATGAATAATTATAACAATTATGTCTAAATGTTTACACATGGATGATAGCAATGGGTATGTCCAAATGTTCACACATGTAGGATGCATCTAAGTTCTAATGTCTTTCATATGAGTTGTGTGCCAATAGTTATATTTATTACCTTCATCACATTAAATTATTTCAGTTGGACCTAAAACTATAACATGATAATAAATAATGTTGTTATTCCTTATTGAATATGTTTGTTATTATATTGTCATAAAATGCTAAAGTGATTCTTGCAATTGTATGGGTGTGATATAAAGGAAACTGTTTGATATAACATGACAATTGGCATATCTATATTCTCGAGTCGTTACTATCAATTATATTATAATAAAAATCGTCATGATAACTATGTTGGCAATTATAATGGGATAACTCTTTTGATGATACACATGATATGCATTGGTTTAAATGATAGTCATTATAGTTACATTTAATCGAGCCTACGAGTTGCCTAATTATTCAATCATGCAAATCAGAGAAGTTGTTCAAGTTGCTAATCTTTTATCATAGTTAGTGTTCTACAAAGTATATGATGGCAAATGTATATGTTTAAACTATTTATACAATATCTCTTGTTTTGCTGAGAATGAATTATACTAAGTTGCTGGAAACAATTGAATGATATGGTTGCTAAAATGTGAAACATAGGTGTGATATGGAAGTAATGTTGCCGTTGTCATAGATCATATGTAGTTACTTTTATTGGGAAACATGTTTTCAGAATTGATATCGTGCAAACAATTTTTATAATTTAAAGTATGAATTATGGGTATGTTGTTGATTGCTTAAATTCATCGACCTAATTCGTGACCTAAACCAGTGAGTGAGTAAAGGGTTGAATGGACGTGTCAATAAGATCCTGTGATTGTGATAGATAGTAGTGGTAGATATATTTCTGTGATATGTTTACAAATGTGAGAAGTTCTTAAATTGTTTTGTTGATTTTGCTCTCGCTCGTTCATAGTCTATAATTGATCATCAAATTTGTTTAGTTGTGAAACCGTGTAAACCTTGGTTCCTTTCTTGTTGTTCTTTTAGTTTGATGTTGTGTTTTTAAGTTAAGCATGAGCTAGTAATAAATGCTACTTGTTGACAATCAGTTAATTCCTTAATAAAACCTCGTATCGACCTTAATGTTGATGCGCAATCCCTTATCATGTATTCTTTCCTGTCACATGTGGTTGATAATGATTTTGTTGTATAGGTATATGAAAATTGAAAAGAGGTTACGAGGACGTAACCATGTTTCTAGTCGGGTAGGATTGTAAAATCTTAATGTTTATGTTGCACTTGTTTGTAGATGGTAGTTTTGACCAAGTAGATGTTTCGTTGTGGGGTATCTATGCAAATGATTTCTATATGTTTTATTCATGCTTCTGTTAGTGGCTGATGTGTAAAAGAAGAGTGTAGTTAAATTATTGATATTGAGATTGAGATTGGCCACTAGTATTGAGTTGTGGGGCCTTTGTGCCGAGTTACGTTTGCGGTCCAGTGAGACCATGGTTATTGAGTTACTTGAGTTGAGATCGGAATTTAGAAGGAAGATGACGGTGTTCTCAGATGAATAATTTAGTTGTTATACATTTGTGTTCGCAGGTAGTTATTAGTTGTAGTTAATTGGATTAAGAAAAAGATGAGTTAAACTTCGGGACGAAGTTTATTTTTTTTAGGAGGGCAGAATGTAACATTCCGTATTTGTTACGTTTAATTGTTGAGTCAAAAGTGTGTTAACCGTGTTAGAATTGCGTGACGTCCGTAAGTACAATATACAATACCTTTCTGTTGTTTGAGTATGGGAGCGAACTTCGGGACGAAGTTCATTTTAAGGGGGGAAGACTGTAATACCCCGTATTTTATATAATTAATTAAACGGATATTATTAAATGGATATTATTAAATATTATTTAATATACATTTTTATATTACTAATTATATCGGGTTAATTGTTGAGTCGGTAAATACGTTAAGTTATCGAGCTAAGTTAATTAAGACGGGTTTATATAGGATTCGAATTGTGAGGTAACCAGTTGAGCTGGCCCAAAAACTGTCCAGCCCATTAAACCCCAAAGCCCAACTAAACCCTAAACATTAACCCTAACCATAAACCTAAACCTAATAGTACCTCTCTCACAACCGCCTCCCTCTTCCCTCAGCCGCCTCCCTCCTTTCATCATCTCCAACTTCTATTTTCACGCAAAACGAGAGAGAGAGAGAGAGCAGGGGTGGTGTCGGTGCAGCAAGGAAGAGATAGGGATGAATGTCGACGTTCGTGGGCGGCCCTGGTGGTAGCTATGGCTGCGGAAAGAGGACGATTTTGTGATGGAATATTATTGGGCATCTGTTCATTTGACTGCAGTACTGAGGTAGGGAAATACACTTGTCTTATTATCGTCGTTGTTGAGTTGTGTTGACTTGATTCCTGGTTGTTGACTTACGTTGTGATTTATATACGGGAAGTGATTGACTGAATTTATCGTATTGAGTATGATATCACAGCATCGGGTAACTGGCATGACTTTGTGATTTATCAGTTCAGTGATTTATATACATATTGCATTGCATTAATTACTGTTGAGCATTTCATATGCATTGGAGTTGGAGGAGGATGTGGTGGTGATGTGGAGATACGATGTGATGTTGTGATAAGGCCCAGGCGGGTTCTGCAGGACTTGCCCTGGTGTCCTCCGCTGCGAGCGGGCAGATCGACTACGGTCGATATATATAGTCTACCGGGGATCGGTATGGCTGGGCGTGCCGGGGTTGTGTGTGATGAGTTGAGATGGAGATGGAGGTGACGGAGTATCATGCATATCATATTTACTGTTTTATTGTTTTCCCTACTCAACCTCGTGGTTGACCCTGTGTATTCGTGAACACCTGTGATGAACCGTTTTATGGGGAGCAGACTTGACAGGTTTATGAGATAGGACGGGAGCTGGATGGGCGTGAGACACTGGATCAGATGACCTAGTGGCTAGTTCATCATCTAGAAGACTTCACTTTTATTTACGTCAGTTCTTGTAATTTAATTTAAAAGGAGAATTTGTAATAATTAAGTTAAAATGTTAAATAAATTGCCTTGGAGTTTAATTTGTTATTCACTACCTCGGGAAACCGAGATGGTAACACCGCCATTTATCTGAGGAGTCCTAGTTCAGACCTTTAAATAAACGGGGGTGTTACAGTTTAACACAACTACTCACAAGGACTAATGAACAAGGATAAATGGTTTACACAACGAGTCATAAGGACTAATGAACAAGGACAAATGGTTCACATAACGAGTCACATGGACTAATGAACAAGTACAATTGTTTAACACAACCACTCACAAGTACTAATGAACAAGGATAAATGGTTTACACAACGAGTCACAAGGACTAATGAACGAGGACAAATGGTTCACACAAAGAGTCACATGGACTAATGAACAAGTACAATTGTTTAACACAACGAGTCACAAGGACTAATGAACAAGGACAAATGGTTCACACAACGAGTCACATGGACTAATGAACAAGTAAAATTGTTTAACACGACGACTCACAAGGACTAATGAAAAAGGATAAATGGTTTACACAACGAGTCATAAGGACTAATGAACAAGGACAAATAGTTCACACAACGAGTCACATGGACTAATGAACAAGGACAATTGTTTAACACAACGAGTCACAAGGACTAATGAAGAAGGACAAATAGTTCACACAATGAGTCACATTTACTAATAAACAAGGATAAATGGTTCACACAACGAGTCACAAGGGCTAATGAACAAGGACAAATGGTTCACACAATGAGTCACATGGACTAATGAAACAAATCAAACCGAGAAAGGCCACATTTCACCCGGTTTTGGACCTTGCACTAGATTGAGGTCTAACATGAATTCCGTCTAAGAAGTCGTGCCATTTTCCAGCATGGGTTTAATCTTTGGTGAGTTTGGGACGTTTTTGTGTAGGAACTTATATCCCAAAGCCGTTCCTATCATAGAGTTTGCCAAGCTTTTTGAACCGCGCGCAATCAGGACCATGGCTGGAACAAGCTTAGTTTTTTGTGCATTATGTCGCTATCAACCTTCCTCTTTTGAACCAACAAAGCTCAAGGGACTTTATGGCTGCAACAAGGACTCTTACACGGTTTCCTCAAGCCCCATTTCAGTCCATATAATCATAAATAAGAAGTTGAGCTACAAACAAGGAAGTTTGGACTATTAGTTTACTTTCTTTGCTTTATGTCCTTTTCATTTCAGATTTGTCATAGTCCTTGGCTGCCGTTTTTCTTGGTCTTTAGCTGCTATTTTTGTGGCCCTTAGATGTAACTAGTAATCAAGGGTCAAGATTGTAAGCCTTGGTCTATATAAACCAAGCTAAACACTTGAGAACTTCAGATTTGAATGAACATTAATACAAGTGAAAACCTAGTTTTCTCTCTTATAATTCTTTGCTTAGTGCTAGAAGAACCTCCTTTGCTTAGTGCTAGGGGCTGAGTAAGTTCATTGCTTTGTGCTTGAACCAACTCTTAGTCTTAAACCTTGGCTTTGTGCTTGGTTTAGGTCATATCCCCATACTCAATCCTTAGCATTTGGCAATCGTTTTAGCACTCAAATTCTGTCCAATTTCGAGTTCTTAGAGTTTTATTCCAAATTGGGTATCAGAGCTTTGGTTAACAACAAAATCCTTTCTTTGTGAGTTCATTATACCCTAACCACATTAAAAACACAAAAAACAACCATGAGTGAAGAAAGGATTGCTGGAATTGAAACACAAGTTACTCAACTTTCTGAAAAATGTGATTTGTTGCTAGAATCTCTCAATGTTATCATGGCTAATATTCCAACACCACCACCAAGAGGAGGACAACCACCTAGAGGCAGGGGTAGAGGCCGTGGCTTCATGGGTAGAGGACGAGCTCATGGTGGCCGTGAGGAGGAAGAGCTTTCTGATTCGGAGGAGTCCATGGCCGAGGCCTTTCATGGAGAGCCCAACAAAGACTTAAAGGTAGAAATTCCTGATTTTCATGGTAGTTTAAATCCCGAGGATTTGTTAGATTGGTTTAGGACCATTGAAAGAGTCTTTGAGTTTAAAGGTTATTCTGATGGCAAAGCTTTTAAAGTTGCAATCTTGAAACTCAAAGGCTATGCTTCCCTTTGGTATGAGAACTTAAAAAATCAGAGAAGAAGGGATGGTAAGGAACCTATTAAGTCTTGGTTAAAACTGAAAAAGAAGCTTAATGAGAAGTTTATACCTAAAGAGTACACTCAAGACATTTTCATTAAGCTCACACAACTTAAACAAGACCAACAACCACTTGAGTCATATCTTAGAGACTTTGAACAACTTACTTTGCAATGTGAACTCAATGAGAAGCCCGAACAGAAAATTGCTAGATTTGTTGAAGGGTTAGATACTAAGATTGCTCATAGGGTTAGAATGCAACAAGTATGGTCCTTTGATGAAGCCGTTAATTTGGCTTTAAGGGTTGAGAAAATGGGTAAAGGGAAGGCTACAACCACCAAACCAACCACCAAAACCGCCACTTTTAGACCCCCAACCAGTTTCAAAATTAATGAACCACCCTCTCAAAACAAAACCACCATACTTGACAAGGGAAAAGCAGCCGAAACCTTACAAAAAAAGACCATGCCTCTCAAAAAATGTTACCAATGCCAAGGTTATGGTCACTTTGCCAAAGAATGCCCAACCAAGAGAGCCCTTAGTAGCTTTGAAGTGGTTCATTGGGGAGATGATGAGATTCTTGTGTGTGATGAGGAAATGGAGGAACGGACCATGAAGAGGATGATGTGGTTATGCCGGATGCGGGTCTTAGCTTGGTTACTTGGAGAGTGATGCATACCCAACCCCAACCCTTGGAAATGGATCAAAGACAACAAATCTTTAGGTCTAGGTGCACCATTAAGGGAAGAGTTTGCAATCTTATCATTGATGGAGGGAGTTGTACCAATGTAGCCTCTAGTACTCTCATTGAAAAGCTATCTTTACCCACACAAGACCACCCTAGTCCTTATAAATTAAGGTGGCTTAACAAGGGGGCAGAAGTTAGAGTGGATAAGCAATGCCTTGTAACCTTCTCCATTGGCAAGAACTATTCGGATGAGGCCCTTTGTGATGTTCTACCTATGGATGCTTGTCATCTTCTTCTTGGGAGACCTTGGGAGTTTGATAGGGATTCGGTACACCATGGGAGAGACAACACTTACACCTTCAAGTTTGGCTCAAGAAAGGTCATTCTAACACCACTTCCACCCGTCCTTAAGCATACTACACCACCATCCATGCTTGAGCCTTCAAAAGAGGTATTATTGATCAATGAGGCCGAGATGCTCCAAGAGTTAAAGGGTGATGAAGATGTCTATGCTCTTATTGCAAAAGATGTGGTTTTTGGGCAGAATGTTTCACTTCCTAAGGAGGTCCAAGAGCTCCTCCAATCCTATGAAGATGTGTTCCCAAATGAGCTCCCAAGTGGCTTGCCTCCTCTTAGGGGCATTGAGCATCAAATTGATTTCATTCCGGGGGCTACATTACCAAACAAGGCTGCCTATAGAAGTGATCCTAAAGCTACTCAAGAGTTACAACAACAAATTGGAGAACTTGTGAGCAAGGGCTTTGTGAGAGAGTCCCTTAGTCCGTGTGCTGTCCCGGCCCTCTTAGTGCCAAAGAAAGATGGGTCTTGGAGGATGTGTACGGATAGTAGAGCTATCAACAACATTACCATCAAGTATAGGTTTCCCATACCTAGGCTTGATGACATCTTGGATGAGCTTAGTGGAGCTCAATTGTTTTCAAAGATTGATTTAAGGCAAGGCTATCACCAAGTAAGAATCAAAGAAGGAGATGAGTGGAAAACCGCATTCAAAACAAAGCATGGGTTGTATGAATGGCTTGTCATGCCATTTGGTCTTTCTAATGCACCAAGTACCTTCATGAGGCTCATGACCGAGGTACTTAGACCTTATTTGGGCAGATTTGTGGTTGTTTACTTTGATGATATCTTGGTTTATAGTCCTTCCAAGGAAGAGCACCTCAAGCATTTGCAAGTGTTGTTTGAAACTCTTAGGGAACACAAGTTGTATGGCAAGCTAGAGAAGTGTTCTTTTATGCAAAATGAAGTCCAATTCTTGGGCTTTATCATTTCTGACCGTGGCATATTGGTTGATCAAGAGAAGGTTAAGGCAATCAAATCATGGCCTATACCTAAGAATATCACGGATGTAAGGAGTTTTCATGGGTTGGCATCATTCTATAGGAGGTTCATCAAAGATTTTAGCACACTTATGGCTCCTATAACCGAATGTATGAAGAAAGGGGAGTTCAAATGGGGAGATAAGGCTGAATCATCCTTCAATATTATCAAAGAGAAGCTTTGTGAGTCTCCTATTCTTACTTTGCCAAATTTCAATAAGTTGTTTGAAGTTGAGTGTGATGCTAGTGGCATTGGCATTGGGGCTGTCCTTGTTCAAGAGCACAAGCCAATTGCTTACTTTAGTGAGAAATTGAGTGGTGCCAAGCTCAATTACTCAACTTATGATAAGGAGTTCTATGCTATTGTTCGGGCCTTAACCCATTGGAGTCACTACTTGAAACCACGACCATTCGTCCTACATTCTGATCATGAGGCTCTCAAATACATTAATGGTCAACACAAGCTCAATCATAGGCATGCTAAATGGGTGGAGTTCTTACAATCCTTCAACTTCTCAAGCAAGTACATAGAGGGGAAAGATAACATAGTGGCTGATGCATTGTCTAGGAGATTCATTATGTTGAGTTTCATGGAGCAAAGGGTCCTTGGGTTTGAGTACATGAAAGAATTATATGTGGAAGATCCGGATTTTAAAGGAGAATGGGAGCTCCTTCAATCTGGCCAAATCAAGCTCAAGAGCAAATACTTGGTTCAAAATGGGTTCTTATTCTTTGGAAACAAGTTGTGTGTGCCTAGGGGACCTTATAGAAACTTATTGATAAGGGAAGTTCACTCCAATGGTCTTGCCGGGCACTTTGGCATTCAAAAGACCTATGACATACTCCAAGAGCAATTCTATTGGCCTAAGATGCTTGGGGATGTCCAAGATGTGATCAAGAGGTGTGCTCCTTGTCAACAATCAAAATCCTATTTCCAAACAGGCCCCTACACTCCTTTGCCGGTTCCAAATCAGCCATGGGAAGACATAAGCATGGATTTCATTGTTGCTTTACCAAGAACTCAAAGAGGGAAGGATTCAATCATGGTGGTTGTGGATAGATTCAGCAAAATGGCTCATTTCATTGCTTGCAAGAAAACCGAAGATGCAACTAGTGTGGCCGAGCTCTATTTCAAAGAAGTGGTCAAGCTACATGGTATTCCTAAGTCCATTGTCTCGGATAGGGATTCCAAGTTCATGAGTCATTTTTGGAGAACCTTATGGAAGCTACTCAAAACAAGGCTCTTGTTTAGCACCTCCCATCACCCCCAAACTGATGGGCAAACGGAAGTCACCAACAAGACCTTGGGGAGGATCCTTAGGTGCACGGTTGCAAGGTCATTGAAAGATTGGGACCTCAAACTAGCTCAAGCCGAGTTTGCCTTCAACCGAGCCCCTTCCACAACCACGGGCAAGTCTCCATTTGAGGTGGTATATGGCGTGAATCCTATGATGCCTACTGATTTGGCACCCATCAAAAGAAATACCATTGATTATGATGCTAAGAAAAGGGTTGAACAAATGCTCCATGTCCATGAACAAGTCAAGAAGCAAATTGAGAAGGCTAATGAGGCTCACAAGGCCAAATCCAAGGGTGTTAAGGGAACCAAAAGCTTTGAACCCGGAGATCTTGTTTGGATACACTTGAGGAAAGAAAGATTTCCAGGAAAAAGGAAGAATAAGCTCATGCCTAGAGCTGATGGTCCATTCGAAGTACTTGAGAAGTTTGGGTCCAATGCATACAAGATAAACCTTCCCGGAGAATATGGGGTCCATGGAACTTTCAATGTTGGGGATTTAAGTCCTTATTATGAAGAGATTGAGGAGGATAAGCTCGAGGATTTGAGGGCAAATCCTTTTCAAGAAGGGGAGATTGAAACAAATCAAACCGAGAAAGGCCACATTTCACCCGGTTTTGGACCTTGCACTAGATTGAGGTCTAACATGAATTCCGTCTAAGAAGTCGTGCCATTTTCCAGCATGGGATTAATCTTTGGTGAGTTTGGGACGTTTTTGTGTAGGAACTTATATCCCAAAGCCGTTCCTATCATAGAGTTTGCCAAGCTTTTTGAACCGCGCGCAATCAGGACCATGGCTGGAACAAGCTTAGTTTTTTGTGCATTATGTCGCTATCAACCTTCCTCTTTTGAACCAACAAAGCTCAAGGGACTTTATGGCTGCAACAAGGACTCTTACACGGTTTCCTCAAGCCCCATTTCAGTCCATATAATCATAAATAAGAAGTTGAGCTACAAACAAGGAAGTTTGGACTATTAGTTTACTTTCTTTGCTTTATGTCCTTTTCATTTCAGATTTGTCATAGTCCTTGGCTGCCGTTTTTCTTGGTCTTTAGCTGCTATTTTTGTGGCCCTTAGATGTAACTAGTAATCAAGGGTCAAGATTGTAAGCCTTGGTCTATATAAACCAAGCTAAACACTTGAGAACTTCAGATTTGAATGAACATTAATACAAGTGAAAACCTAGTTTTCTCTCTTATAATTCTTTGCTTAGTGCTAGAAGAACCTCCTTTGCTTAGTGCTAGGGGCTGAGTAAGTTCATTGCTTTGTGCTTGAACCAACTCTTAGTCTTAAACCTTGGCTTTGTGCTTGGTTTAGGTCATATCCCCATACTCAATCCTTAGCATTTGGCAATCGTTTTAGCACTCAAATTCTGTCCAATTTCGAGTTCTTAGAGTTTTATTCCAACTAATGAAAAAGTACAATTGTTTAACACAACTACTCACAAGGACTAATGAACAAGGATAAATGGTTTACACAACGAGTCATAAGGACTAATGAACAAGGACAAATGGTTCACACAACGAGTCACATGGACTAATGAACAAGGACAATTGTTTAACACAACGAGTCACAAGGACTAATGAACAAGGACAAATAGTTCACACAACGAGTCACATTTACTAATAAACAAGGAAAAATGGTTCACACAACGAGTCACATGGACTAATGAACAAGTACAATTGTTTAATACAAGAAGTCACAAGGACTAATGAACAAGGACAAATGGTTCACACAACGAGTCACATGGAATAATGAACAATTACAATTGTTTAACATAACGAGTCACAAGGACTAATGAACAAGGACAAATAGTTCACACAACGAGTCACATTTACTAATAAACAAGGAAAAATGGTTCACACAACGAGTCACATGGACTAATGAACAATTACAATTGTTTAACACAACGAGTCACAAGGACTAATGAACAAGGACAAATAGTTCACACAACGAGTCACATTTACTAATAAACAAGGAAAAATGGTTAACACAACGAGTCACAAGGGCTAATGAACAAGGACAAATGGTTCACACAACGAGTCACATGGACTAATGAAAAAGTACAATTGTTTAACACAACTACTCACAAGGACTAATGAACAAGGATAATGGTTTACACAACGAGTCATAAAGACTAATGAACAAGGACAAATGGTTCACATAACGAGTCACATGGACTAATGAACAAGTACAATTGTTTAACACAACCACTCACAAGTACTAATGAACAAGGATAAATGGTTTACACAACGAGTCACAAGGACTAATGAACGAGGACAAATGGTTCACACAAAGAGTCACATGGACTAATGAACAAGTACAATTGTTTAACACAACGAGTCACAAGGACTAATGAACAAGGACAAATGGTTCACACAACGAGTCACATGGACTAATGAACAAGTAAAATTGTTTAACACAACGACTCACAAGGACTAATGAAAAAGGATAAATGGTTTACACAACGAGTCATAAGGACTAATGAACAAGGACAAATGGTTCACACAACGAGTCACATGGACTAATGAACAAGGACAATTGTTTAACACAACGAGTCACAAGGACTAATGAACAAGGACAAATAGTTCACAAAACGAGTCACATTTACTAATAAACAAGGAAAAATGGTTCACACAACGAGTCACATGGACTAATGAACAAGTACAATTGTTTAATACAAGGAGTCACAAGGACTAATGAACAAGGACAAATGGTTCACACAACGAGTCACATGGACTAATGAACAAGTACAATTGTTTAACACAACGAGTCACAAGGACTAATGAACAAGGACAAATGGTTCACACAACGAGTCACATGGACTAATGAACAAGTAAAATTGTTTAACACAACGACTCACAAGGACTAATGAACAAGGATAAATGGTTTACACAACGAGTCATAAGGACTAATGAACAAGGACAAATGGTTCACACAACGAGTCACATGGACTAATGAACAAGGACAATTGTTTAACACAACGAGTCACAAGGACTAATGAAAAAGGACAAATAGTTCACACAACGAGTCACATTTACTAATAAACAAGGAAAAATGGTTCACACAACGAGTCACATGGACTAATGAACAAGTACAAATGTTTAATACAAGGAGTCACAAGGACTAATGAACAAGGACAAATGGTTCACACAACGAGTCACATGGACTAATGAACAAGTACAATTGTTTAACACAACGAGTCACAAGGACTTATGAACAAGGACAAATGGTTCACACAACGAGTCACATGGACTAATGAACAAGTAAAATTGTTTAACACAACGACTCACAAGGACTAATGAACAAGGATAAATGGTTTACACAACGAGTCACAAGGACTAATGAACAAGGACAAATAGTTCACACAACGAGTCACATGGACTAATGAACAAGGACAATTGTTTAACACAACGAGTCACAAGGACTAATGAAGAAGGACAAATAGTTCACACAACGAGTCACATTTACTAATAAACAAGGATAAATGGTTCACACAACGAGTCACAAGGGCTAATGAACAAGGACAAATGGTTCACACAACGAGTCACATGGACTAATGAAAAAGTACAATTGTTTAACACAACTACTCACAAGGACTAATGAAAAAGGATAAATGGTTTACACAACGAGTCATAAGGACTAATGAACAAGGACAAATGGTTCACACAACGAGTCACATGGACTAATGAACAAGGACAATTGTTTAACACAACGAGTCACAAGGACTAATGAACAAGGACAAATAGTTCACACAACGAGTCACATTTACTAATAAACAAGGAAAAATGGTTCACACAACGAGTCACATGGACTAATGAACAAGTACAATTGTTTAATACAAGAAGTCACAAGGACTAATGAACAAGGACAAATGGTTCACACAACGAGTCACATGGAATAATGAACAATTACAATTGTTTAACATAACGAGTCACAAGGACTAATGAACAAGGACAAATAGTTCACACAACGAGTCACATTTACTAATAAACAAGGAAAAATGGTTCACACAACGAGTCACATGGACTAATGAACAATTACAATTGTTTAACACAACGAGTCACAAGGACTAATGAACAAGGACAAATAATTCACACAACGAGTCACATTTACTAATAAACAAGGAAAAATGGTTCACACAACGAGTCACAAGGGCTAATGAACAAGGACAAATGGTTCACACAACGAGTCACATGGACTAATGAAAAAGTACAATTGTTTAACACAACGACTCACAAGGACTAATGAACAAGGATAAATGGTTTACACAACGAGTCATAAAGACTAATGAACAAGGACAAATGGTTCACATAACGAGTCACATGGACTAATGAAAAAGTACAATTGTTTAACACAACCACTCACAAGTACTAATGAACAAGGATAAATGGTTTACACAACGAGTCACAAGGACTAATGAACGAGGACAAATGGTTCACACAAAGAGTCACATGGACTAATGAACAAGTACAATTGTTTAAAACAACGAGTCACAAGGACTAATGAACAAGGACAAATGGTTCACACAACGAGTCACATGGACTAATGAACAAGTAAAATTGTTTAACACAACGACTCACAAGGACTAATGAACAAGGATAAATGGTTTACACAACGAGTCATAAGGACTAATGAACAAGGACAAATGGTTCACACAACGAGTCACATGGACTAATGAACAAGGACAATTGTTTAACACAACGAGTCACAAGGACTAATGAACAAGGACAAATAGTTCACAAAACGAGTCACATTTACTAATAAACAAGGAAAAATGGTTCACACAACGAGTCACATGAACTAATGAACAAGTACAATTGTTTAATACAAGGAGTCACAAGGACTAATGAACAAGGATAAATGGTTTACACAACGAGTCATAAGGACTAATGAACAAGGACAAATGGTTCACACAACGAGTCACATGGACTAATGAACAAGGACAATTGTTTAACACAACGAGTCACAAGGACTAATGAACAAGGACAAATGGTTCACACAACGAGTCACATTTACTAATGAACAAGGAAAAATGGTTCACACAACGAGTCACATGGACTAATGAACAAGTACAATTGTTTAATACAAGAAGTCACAAGGACTAATGAACAAGGACAAATGGTTCACACAACGAGTCACATGGACTAATGAAAAAGTACAATTGTTTAACACAACTACTCACAAGGACTAATGAACAAGGATAAATGGTTTACACAACGAGTCATAAGGACTAATGAACAAGGACAAATGGTTCACACAACGAGTCACATGGACTAATGAACAAGGACAATTGTTTAACACAACGAGTCACAAGGACTAATGAACAAGGACAAATATTTCACACAACGAGTCACATTTACTAATAAACAAGGAAAAATGGTTCACACAACGAGTCACATGGACTAATGAACAAGTACAATTGTTTAATACAAGAAGTCACAAGGACTAATGAACAAGGACAAATGGTTCACACAACGAGTCACATGGAATAATGAACAATTACAATTGTTTAACATAACGAGTCACAAGGACTAATGAACAAGGACAAATAGTTCACACAACGAGTCACATTTACTAATAAACAAGGAAAAATGGTTCACACAACGAGTCACATGGACTAATGAACAATTACAATTGTTTAACACAACGAGTCACAAGGACTAATGAACAAGGACAAATAGTTCACACAACGAGTCACATTTACTAATAAACAAGGAAAAATGGTTCACACAACGAGTCACAAGGGCTAATGAACAAGGACAAATGGTTCACACAACGAGTCACATGGACTAATGAAAAAGTACAATTGTTTAACACAACTACTCACAAGGACTAATGAACAAGGATAATGGTTTACACAACGAGTCATAAAGACTAATGAACAAGGACAAATGGTTCACATAACGAGTCACATGGACTAATGAACAAGTACAATTGTTTAACACAACCACTCACAAGTACTAATGAACAAGGATAAATGGTTTACACAACGAGTCACAAGGACTAATGAACGAGGACAAATGGTTCACACAAAGAGTCACATGGACTAATGAACAAGTACAATTGTTTAACACAACGAGTCACAAGGACTAATGAACAAGGACAAATGGTTCACACAACGAGTCACATGGACTAATGAACAAGTAAAATTGTTTAACACAACGACTCACAAGGACTAATGAAAAAGGATAAATGGTTTACACAACGAGTCATAAGGACTAATGAACAAGGACAAATGGTTCACACAACGAGTCACATGGACTAATGAACAAGGACAATTGTTTAACACAACGAGTCACAAGGACTAATGAACAAGGACAAATAGTTCACACAACAGTTCACATTTACTAATAAACAAGGAAAAATGGTTCACACAACGAGTCACATGGACTAATGAACAAGTACAATTGTTTAATACAAGGAGTCACAAGGACTAATGAACAAGGACAAATGGTTCACACAACGAGTCACATGGACTAATGAACAAGTACAATTGTTTAACACAACGAGTCACAAGGACTAATGAACAAGGACAAATGGTTCACACAACGAGTCACATGGACTAATGAACAAGTAAAATTGTTTAACACAACGACTCACAAGGACTAATGAACAAGGATAAATGGTTTACACAACGAGTCATAAGGACTAATGAACAAGGACAAATGGTTCACACAACGAGTCACATGGACTAATGAACAAGGACAATTGTTTAACACAACGAGTCACAAGGACTAATGAACAAGGACAAATAGTTCACACAACGAGTCACATTTACTAATAAACAAGGAAAAATGGTTCACACAACGAGTCACATGGACTAATGAACAAGTACAATTGTTTAATACAAGGAGTCACAAGGACTAATGAACAAGGACAAATGGTTCACACAACGAGTCACATGGACTAATGAACAAGTACAATTGTTTAACACAACGAGTCACAAGGACTAATGAACAAGGACAAATGGTTCACACAACGAGTCACATGGACTAATGAACAAGTAAAATTGTTTAACACAACGACTCACAAGGACTAATGAACAAGGATAAATGGTTTACACAACGAGTCACAAGGACTAATGAACAAGGACAAATAGTTCACACAACGAGTCACATGGACTAATGAACAAGGACAATTGTTTAACACAACGAGTCACAAGGACTAATGAAGAAGGACAAATAGTTCACACAACGAGTCACATTTACTAATAAACAAGGATAAATGGTTCACACAACGAGTCACAAGGGCTAATGAACAAGGACAAATGGTTCACACAACGAGTCACATGGACTAATGAACAAGTACAATTGTTTAACACAACGACTCACAAGGAATAATGAAAAGGATAAATGGTTTACACAACGAGTCACAAGGACTAATGAACAAGGACAAATGGTTCACACAACGAGTCACATGGACTAATGAACAAGGACAATTGTTTAACACAACGAGTCACAAGGACTAATGAACAAGGACAAATAGTTCACACAACGAGTCACATTTACTAATAAACAAGGAAAAATGGTTCACACAACGAGTCACATGGACTAATGAACAAGTACAATTGTTTAATACAAGAAGTCACAAGGACTAATGAACAAGGACAAATGGTTCACACAACGAGTCACATGGACTAATGAACAATTACAATTGTTTAACACAACGAGTCACAAGGACTAATGAACAAGGACAATTGTTTAACACAACGAGTCACATTTACTAATAAACAAGGAAAAATGGTTCACACAACGAGTCACATGGACTAATGAACAAGGACAATTGTTTAACACAACGAGTCACAAGGACTAATGAACAAGGACAAATAATTCACACAACGAGTCACATTTACTAATAAACAAGGAAAAATGGTTCACACAACGAGTCACAAGGGCTAATGAACAAGGACAAATGGTTCACACAACGAGTCACATGGACTAATGAAAAAGTACAATTGTTTAACACAACTACTCACAAGGACTAATGAACAAGGATAATGGTTTACACAACGAGTCATAAAGACTAATGAACAAGGACAAATGGTTCACACAACGAGTCACATGGACTAATGAACAAGTACAATTGTTTAACACAACCACTCACAAGTACTAATGAACAAGGATAAATGGTTTACACAACGAGTCACAAGGACTAATGAACGAGGACAAATGGTTCACACAAAGAGTCACATGGACTAATGAACAAGTACAATTGTTTAAAACAACGAGTCACAAGGACTAATGAACAAGGACAAATGGTTCACACAACGAGTCACATGGACTAATGAACAAGTAAAATTGTTTAACACAACGACTCACAAGGACTAATGAAAAAGGATAAATGGTTTACACAACGAGTCATAAGGACTAATGAACAAGGACAAATGGTTCACACAACGAGTCACATGGACTAATGAACAAGGACAATTGTTTAACACAACGAGTCACAAGGACTAATGAACAAGGACAAATAGTTCACAAAACGAGTCACATTTACTAATAAACAAGGAAAAATGGTTCACACAACGAGTCACATGGACTAATGAACAAGTACAATTGTTTAATACAAGGAGTCACAAGGACTAATGAACAAGGACAAATGGCTCACACAATGAGTCACATGGACTAATGAACAAGTACAATTGTTTAACACAACGAGTCACAAGGACTAATGAACAAGTACAAATGGTTCACACAACGAGTCACATGGACTAATGAACAAATAAAATTGTTTAACACAACGACTCACAAGGACTAATGAACAAGGATAAATGGTTTACACAACGAGTCACAAGGACTAATGAACAAGGACAAATGGTTCACACAACGAGTCACATGGACTAATGAACAAGGACAATTGTTTAACACAACGAGTCACAAGGACTAATGAACAAGGACAAATAGTTCACACAACGAGTCACATTTACTAATAAACAAGGAAAAATGGTTCACACAACGAGTCACATGGACTAATGAACAAGTACAATTGTTTAATACAAGGAGTCACAAGGACTAATGAACAAGGACAAATGGTTCACACAACGAGTCACATGGACTAATGAACAAGTACAATTGTTTAACACAACGAGTCACAAGGACTTATGAACAAGGACAAATGGTTCACACAACGAGTCACATGGACTAATGAACAAGTAAAATTGTTTAACACAACGACTCACAAGGACTAATGAACAAGGATAAATGGTTTACACAACGAGTCACAAGGACTAATGAACAAGGACAATTGTTCACACAACGAGTCACATGGACTAATGAACAAGGACAATTGTTTAACACAACGAGTCACAAGGACTAATGAACAAGGACAAATAGTTCACACAACGAGTCACATTTACTAATAAACAAGGATAAATGGTTCACACAACGAGTCACAAGGGCTAATGAACAAGGACAAATGGTTCACACAACGAGTCACATGGACTAATGAAAAAGTACAATTGTTTAACACAACTACTCACAAGGACTAATGAACAAGGATAAATGGTTTACACAACGAGTCACAAGGACTAATGAACAAGGACAAATGGTTCACACAACGAGTCACATGGACTAATGAACAAGTACAATTGTTTAACACAACCACTCACAAGTACTAATGAACAAGGATAAATGGTTTACACAACGAGTCACAAGGACTAATGAACGAGGACAAATGGTTCACACAAAGAGTCACATGGACTAATGAACAAGTACAATTGTTTAACACAACGAGTCACAAGGACTAATGAACAAGGACAAATGGTTCACACAACGAGTCACATGGACTAATGAACAAGTAAAATTGTTTAACACAACGACTCACAAGGACTAATGAAAAAGGATAAATGGTTTACACAACGAGTCATAAGGACTAATGAACAAGGACAAATGGTTCACACAACGAGTCACATGGACTAATGAACAAGGACAATTGTTTAACACAACAAGTCACAAGGACTAATGAACAAGGACAAATAGTTCACAAAACGAGTCACATTTGCTAATAAACAAGGAAAAATGGTTCACACAACGAGTCACATGGACTAATGAACAAGTACAATTGTTTAATACAAGGAGTCACAAGGACTAATGAACAAGGACAAATGGTTCACACAACGAGTCACATGGACTAATGAACAAGTACAATTGTTTAACACAACGAGTCACAAGGACTAATGAACAAGGACAAATGGTTCACACAACGAGTCACATGGACTAATGAACAAGTAAAATTGTTTAACACAACGACTCACAAGGACTAATGAACAAGGATAAATGGTTTAACACAATGAGTCACAAGGACTAATGAACAAGGACAAATAGTTCACACAACGAGTCACATGGACTAATGAACAAGGACAATTGTTTAACACAACGAGTCACAAGGACTAATGAACAAGGACAAATAGTTCACACAACGAGTCACATTTACTAATAAACAAAGAAAAATGGTTCACACAACGAGTCACATGGACTAATGAACAAGTACAATTGTTTAATACAAGGAGTCACAAGGACTAATGAACAAGGACAAATGGCTCACACAACGAGTCACATGGACTAATGAACAAGTACAATTGTTTAACACAACCACTCACAAGTACTAATGAACAAGGATAAATGGTTTACACAACGAGTCACAAGGACTAATGAACAAGTACAAATGGTTCACACAACGAGTCACATGGACTAATGAACAAGTAAAATTGTTTAACACAATGACTCACAAGGACTAATGAACAAGGATAAATGGTTTACACAACGAGTCATAAGGACTAATGAACAAGGACAAATGGTTCACACAACGAGTCACATGGACTAATGAACAAGGACAATTGTTTAACACAACGAGTCACAAGGACTAATGAACAAGGACAAATAGTTCACACAACGAGTCACATTTACTAATAAACAAGGAAAAATGGTTCACACAACGAGTCACATGGACTAATGAACAAGTACAATTGTTTAACACAACGAGTCACAAGGACTAATGAACAAGGACAAATAGTTCACACAACGAGTCACATTTACTAATAAACAAGGATAAATGGTTTAACACAACGAGTCACAAGGACTAATGAACAAGGACAAATGGTTCACACAACGAGTCACATGGACTAATGAAAAAGTACAATTGTTTAACACAACTACTCACAAGGACTAATGAACAACGATAATGGTTTACACAACGAGTCATAAAGACTAATGAACAAGGACAAATGGTTCACATAACGAGTCACATGGACTACTGAACAAGTACAATTGTTTAACACAACAACTCACAAGTACTAATGAACAAGGATAAATGGTTTACACAACGAGTCACAAGGACTAATGAACGAGGACAAATGGTTCACACAAAGAGTCACATGGACTAATGAACAAGTACAATTGTTTAACACAACGAGTCACAAGGACTAATGAACAAGGACAAATGGTTCACACAACGAGTCACATGGACTAATGAACAAGTAAAATTGTTTAACACAACGACTCACAAGGACTAATGAACAAGGATAAATGGTTTACACAACGAGTCACATTTACTAATGAACAAGGACAAATGGTTCACACAACGAGTCACATGGACTAATGAACAAGGATAATTGTTTAACACAACGAGTCACAAGGACTAATGAACAAGGACAAATGGTTCACAAAACGAGTCACATGGACTAATGAACAAGTACAATTGTTTAACACAACGAGTCACAAGTACTAATGAACAAGGACAAATGGTTCACACAACGAGTCACATGGACTAATGAACAAGGACAATTGTTTAACACAACGAGTCACAAGGACTAATGAACAAGGACAAATAGTTCACACAACGAGTCACATTTACTAATAAACAAGGAAAATGGTTCACACAACGAGTCACATGGACTAATGAACAAGTAAAATTGTTTAATACAAGGAGTCACAAGGACTAATGAACAAGGACAAATGGTTCACACAACGAGTCACATGGACTAATGAACAAGTACAATTGTTTAACACAACGAGTCACAAGGACTAATGAACAAGGACAAATGGTTCACACAACGAGTCACATGGACTAATGAACAAGTAAAATTGTTTAACACAACGACTCACAAGGACTAATGAACAAGGATAAATGGTTTACACAACGAGTCACAAGGACTAATGAACAAGGACAAATGGTTCACACAACGAGTCACATGGACTAATGAACAAGGACAATTGTTTAACACAACGAGTCACAAGGACTAATGAAGAAGGACAAATAGTTCACACAACGAGTCACATTTACTAAGAAACAAGGATAAATGGTTCACACAACGAGTCACAAGGGCTAATGAACAAGGACAAATGGTTCACACAACGAGTCACATGGACTAATGAACAAGGACAATTGTTTAACACAACGAGTCACAAGGACTAATGAACAAGGACAAATAGTTCACACAACGAGTCACATTTACTAATAAACAAGGAAAAATGGTTCACACAACGAGTCACATGGACTAATGAACAAGTACAATTGTTTAATACAAGGAGTCACAAGGACTAATGAACAAGGACAAATGGTTCACACAACGAGTCACATGGACTAATGAACAAGTACAATTGTTTAACACAACGAGTCACAAGGACTAATGAACAAGGACAAATGGTTCACACAACGAGTCACATGGACTAATGAACAAGTAAAATTGTTTAACACAACTACTCACAAGGACTAATGAACAAGGATAAATGGTTTACACAACGAGTCACAAGGACTAATGAACAAGGACAAATGGTTCACACAACGAGTCACATGGACTAATGAACAAGGACAATTGTTTAACACAACGAGTCACAAGGACTAATGAACAAGGACAAATAGTTCACACAACGAGTCACATTTACTAATAAACAAGGAAAAATGGTTCACACAACGAGTCACATGGACTAATGAACAAGTACAATTGTTTAATACAAGAAGTCACAAGGACTAATGAACAAGGACAAATGGTTCACACAACGAGTCACATGGACTAATGAACAATTACAATTGTTTAACATAACGAGTCACAAGGACTAATGAACAAGGACAAATAGTTCACACAACGAGTCACATTTACTAATAAACAAGGAAAAATGGTTCACACAACGAGTCACATGGACTAATGAACAATTACAATTGTTTAACACAACGAGTCACAAGGACTAATGAACAAGGACAAATAGTTCACACAACGAGTCACATTTACTAATAAACAAGGAAAAATGGTTCACACAACGAGTCACAAGGGCTAATGAACAAGGACAAATGGTTCACACAACGAGTCACATGGACTAATGAAAAAGTACAATTGTTTAACACAACTACTCACAAGGACTAATGAACAAGGATAATGGTTTACACAACGAGTCACAAGACTAATGAACAAGGACAAATGGTTCACACAACGAGTCACATGGACTAATGAACAAGTACAATTGTTTAACACAACCACTCACAAGTACTAATGAACAAGGATAAATGGTTTACACAACGAGTCACAAGGACTAATGAACGAGGACAAATGGTTCACACAAAGAGTCACATGGACTAATGAACAAGTACAATTGTTTAACACAACGAGTCACAAGGACTAATGAACAAGGACAAATGGTTCACACAACGAGTCACATGGACTAATGAACAAGTAAAATTGTTTAACACAACGACTCACAAGGACTAATGAAAAAGGATAAATGGTTTACACAACGAGTCATAAGGACTAATGAACAAGGACAAATGTTTAACACAACGAGTCACAAGAACTAATGAACAAGGACAAATAGTTCACAAAACGAGTCACATTTACTAATAAACAAGGAAAAATGGTTCACACAACGAGTCACATGGACTAATGAACAAGTACAATTGTTTAATACAAGGAGTCACAAGGACTAATGAACAAGGACAAATGGTTCACACAACGAGTCACATGGACTAATGAACAAGTACAATTGTTTAACACAACGAGTCACAAGGACTAATGAACAAGGACAAATGGTTCACACAACGAGTCACATGGACTAATGAACAAGTAAAATTGTTTAACACAACGACTCACAAGGACTAATGAACAAGGATAAATGGTTTACACAACGAGTCATAAGGACTAATGAACAAGGACAAATGGTTCACACAACGAGTCATATGGACTAATGAACAAGGACAATTGTTTAACACAACGAGTCACAAGGACTAATGAACAAGGACAAATAGTTCACACAACGAGTCACATTTACTAATAAACAAGGAAAAATGGTTCACACAACGAGTCACATGGACTAATGAACAAGTACAATTGTTTAATACAAGGAGTCACAAGGACTAATGAACAAGGACAAATGGTTCACACAACGAGTCACATGGACTAATGAACAAGTACAATTGTTTAACACAACGAGTCACAAGGACTAATGAACAAGGACAAATGGTTCACACAACGAGTCACATGGACTAATGAACAAGTAAAATTGTTTAACACAACGACTCACAAGGACTAATGAACAAGGATAAATGGTTTACACAACGAGTCACAAGGACTAATGAACAAGGACAAATGGTTCACACAACGAGTCACATGGACTAATGAACAAGGACAATTGTTTAACACAACGAGTCACAAGGACTAATGAACAAGGACAAATAGTTCACACAACGAGTCACATTTACTAATAAACAAGGATAAATGGTTCACACAACGAGTCACAAGGACTAATGAACAAGGACAAATGGTTCACACAACGAGTCACATGGACTAATGAAAAAGTACAATTGTTTAACACAACTACTCACAAGGACTAATGAACAAGGATAAATGGTTTACACAACGAGTCACAAGGACTAATGAACAAGGACAAATGGTTCACACAACGAGTCACATGGACTAATGAACAAGTACAATTGTTTAATACAACGAGTCACAAGGACTAATGAACAAGGACAAATGGTTCACACAACGAGTCACATGGACTAATGAACAAGGACAATTGTTTAACACAACGAGTCACAAGGACTAATGAACAAGGACAAATAGTTCACACAACGAGTCACATTTACTAATAAACAAGGAAAAATGGTTCACACAACGAGTCACATGGACTAATGAACAAGTACAATTGTTTAATACAAGGAGTCACAAGGACTAATGAACAAGGACAAATGGTTCACACAACGAGTCACATGGACTAATGAACAAGTACAATTGTTTAACACAACGAGTCACAAGGACTAATGAACAAGGACAAATTGTTCACACAACGAGTCACATTTACTAATAAACAAGGATAAATGGTTCACACAACGAGTCACAAGGGCTAATGAACAAGGACAAATGGTTCACACAACGAGTCACATGGACTAATGAAAAAGTACAATTGTTTAACACAACTACTCACAAGGACTAATGAACAAGGATAAATGGTTTACACAACGAGTCACAAAGACTAATGAACAAGGACAAATGGTTCACACAACGAGTCACATGGACTAATGAACAAGTACAATTGTTTAACACAACCACTCACAAGGACTAATGAACAAGGATAAATGGTTTACACAACGAGTCACAAGGACTAATGAACAAGGACAAATGGTTCACACAAAGAGTCACATGGACTAATGAACAAGTACAATTGTTTAACACAACGAGTCACAAGGACTAATGAACAAGGACAAATGGTTCACACAACGAGTCACATGGACTAATGAACAAGTAAAATTGTTTAACACAACGACTCACAAGGACTAATGAAAAAGGATAAATGGTTTACACAACGAGTCACAAGGACTAATGAACAAGGACAAATGGTTCACACAACGAGTCACATGGACTAATGAACAAGGAAAATTGTTTAACACAACGAGTCACAAGGACTAATGAACAAGGACAAATGGTTCACAAAACGAGTCACATGGACTAATGAACAAGGAAAATTGTTTAACACAACGAGTCACAAGGACTAATGAACAAGGACAAATGGTTCACACAACGAGTCACATGGACTAATGAACAAGGACAATTGTTTAACACAACGAGTCACAAGGACTAATGAACAAGGACAAATAGTTCACACAACGAGTCACATTTACTAATAAACAAGGAAAAATGGTTCACACAACGAGTCACATGGACTAATGAACAAGTAAAATTGTTTAATACAAGGAGTCACAAGGACTAATGAACAAGGACAAATGGTTCACACAACGAGTCACATGGACTAATGAACAAGTACAATTGTTTAACACAACGAGTCACAAGGACTAATGAACAAGGACAAATGGTTCACACAACGAGTCACATGGACTAATGAACAAGTAAAATTGTTTAACACAACGACTCACAAGGACTAATGAACAAGGATAAATGGTTTACAACAAAGGAGTCACACAAATGGACTAATGAACAAGGACAAATAGTTCACACAACGAGTCACATGGACTAATGAACAAGGACAATTGTTTAACACAACGAGTCACAAGGACTAATGAACAAGGACAAATGTTCACACAACGAGTCACATTTACTAATGAACAAGGATAAATGGTTTACACAACGAGTCACAAGGACTAATGAACAAGGACAAATGGTTCACACAACGAGTCACATGGACTAATGAACAAGTAAAATTGTTTAACACAACTACTCACAAGGACTAATGAACAAGGATAAATGGTTTACACAACGAGTCACAAGGACTAATGAACAAGGACAAATGGTTCACACAACGAGTCACATGGACTAATGAACAAGTACAATTGTTTAACACAACGATTCACAAGGACTAATGAACAAGGACAAATAGTTCACACAACGAGTCACATTTACTAATAAACAAGGAAAAATGGTTCACACAACGAGTCACATGGACTAATGAACAAGTACAATTGTTTAACACAACGACTCACAAGGACTAATGAACAAGGACAAATGGTTCACACAACGAGTCACATGGACTAATGAACAATTACAATTGTTTAACATAACGAGTCACAAGGACTAATGAACAAGGACAAATAGTTCACACAACGAGTCACATTTACTAATAAACAAGGAAAAATGGTTCACACAACGAGTCACATGGACTAATGAACAAGTACAATTGTTTAACACAACGAGTCACAAGGACTAATGAACAAGGACAAATAGTTCACACAACGAGTCACATTTACTAATAAACAAGGATAAATGGTTCACACAACGAGTCACAAGGGCTAATGAACAAGGACAAATGGTTCACACAACGAGTCACATGGACTAATGAAAAAGTACAATTGTTTAACACAACTACTCACAAGGACTAATGAACAAGGATAAATGGTTTACACAACGAGTCATAAGGACTAATGAACAAGGACAAATGGTTCACATAACGAGTCACATGGACTAATGAACAAGTACAATTGTTTAACACAACCACTCACAAGTACTAATGAACAAGGATAAATGGTTTACACAACGAGTCACAAGGACTAATGAACCAGGACAAATGGTTCACACAAAGAGTCACATGGACTAATGAACAAGTACAATTGTTTAACACAACGAGTCACAAGGACTAATGAACAAGGACAAATGGTTCACACAACGAGTCACATGGACTAATGAACAAGTAAAATTGTTTAACACAACGACTCACAAGGACTAATGAAAAAGGATAAATGGTTTACACAACGAGTCACAAGGACTAATGAACAAGGACAAATGGTTCACACAACGAGTCACCTGGACTAATGAACAAGGACAATTGTTTAACACAACGAGTCACAAGGACTAATGAACAAGGACAAATAGTTCACAAAACGAGTCACATTTACTAATAAACAAGGAAAAATGGTTCACACAACGAGTCACATGGACTAATGAACAAGTACAATTGTTTAATACAAGGAGTCACAAGGACTAATGAACAAGGACAAATGGTTCACACAACGAGTCACATGGACTAATGAACAAGTACAATTGTTTAACACAACGAGTCACAAGGACTAATGAACAAGGACAAATGGTTCACACAACGAGTCACATGGACTAATGAACAAGTAAAATTGTTTAACACAACGACTCACAAGGACTAATGAACAAGGATAAATGGTTTACACAACGAGTCACAAGGACTAATGAACAAGGACAAATGGTTCACACAACGAGTCACATGGACTAATGAACAAGGACAATTGTTTAACACAACGAGTCACAAGGACTAATGAACAAGGACAAATAGTTCACACAACGAGTCACATTTACTAATAAACAAGGAAAAATGGTTCACACAACGAGTCACATGGACTAATGAACAAGTACAATTGTTTAATACAAGGAGTCACAAGGACTAATGAACAAGGACAAATGGTTCACACAACGAGTCACATGGACTAATGAACAAGTACAATTGTTTAACACAACGAGTCACAAGGACTAATGAACAAGGACAAATGGTTCACACAACGAGTCACATGGACTAATGAACAAGTAAAATTGTTTAACACAACGACTCACAAGGACTAATGAACAAGGATAAATGGTTTACACAACGAGTCACAAGGACTAATGAACAAGGACAAATGGTTCACACAACGAGTCACATGGACTAATGAACAAGGACAATTGTTTAACACAACGAGTCACAAGGACTAATGAACAAGGACAAATAGTTCACACAACGAGTCACATTTACTAATAAACAAGGATAAATGGTTCACACAACGAGTCACAAGGACTAATGAACAAGGACCAATGGTTCACACAACGAGTCACATGGACTAATGAAAAAGTACAATTGTTTAACACAACTACTCACAAGGACTAATGAACAAGGATAAATGGTTTACACAACGAGTCATAAGGACTAATGAACAAGGACAAATGGTTCACACAACGAGTCACATGGACTAATGAACAAGTACAATTGTTTAACACAACCACTCACAAGTACTAATGAACAAGGATAAATGGTTTACACAACGAGTCACAAGGACTAATGAACAAGGACAAATGGTTCACACAAAGAGTCACATGGACTAATGAACAAGTACAATTGTTTAACACAACGAGTCACAAGGACTAATGAACAAGGACAAATGGTTCACACAACGAGTCACATGGACTAATGAACAAGTAAAATTGTTTAACACAACGACTCACAAGGACTAATGAAAAAGGATAAATGGTTTACACAACGAGTCACAAGGACTAATGAACAAGGACAAATGGTTCACACAACGAGTCACATGGACTAATGAACAAGGACAATTGTTTAACACAACGAGTCACAAGGACTAATGAACAAGGACAAATAGTTCACAAAACGAGTCACATTTGCTAATAAACAAGGAAAAATGGTTCACACAACGAGTCACATGGACTAATGAACAAGTACAATTGTTTAACACAACGAGTCACAAGGACTAATGAACAAGGACAAATGGTTCACACAACGAGTCACATGGACTAATGAACAAGTAAAATTGTTTAACACAACGACTCACAAGGACTAATGAACAAGGATAAATGGTTTACACAACGAGTCACAAGGACTAATGAACAAGGACAAATAGTTCACACAACGAGTCACATGGACTAATGAACAAGGACAATTGTTTAACACAACGAGTCACAAGGACTAATGAACAAGGACAAATAGTTCACACAACGAGTCACATTTACTAATAAACAAGGAAAAATGGTTCACTCAACGAGTCACATGGACTAATGAACAAGTACAATTGTTTAATACAAGGAGTCACAAGGACTAATGAACAAGGACAAATGGCTCACACAACGAGTCACATGAACTAATGAACAAGTACAATTGTTTAACAACATCACTCACAAGTACTAATGAACAAGGATAAATGGTTTACACAACGAGTCACAAGGACTAATGAACGAGGATAAATGGTTCACACAAAGAGTCACATGGACTAATGAACAAGTACAATTGTTTAACACAACGAGTCACAAGGACTAATGAACAAGGATAAATGGTTCACACAAAGAGTCACATGGACTAATGAACAAGTACAATTGTTTAACACAACCACTCACAAGTACTAATGAACAAGGATAAATGGTTTACACAACGAGTCATAAGGACTAATGAACAAGGACAAATGGTTCACACAACGAGTCACATGGACTAATGAACAAGGACAATTGTTTAACACAACGAGTCACAAGGACTAATGAACAAGGACAAATAGTTCACACAACGAGTCACATTTACTAATAAACAAGGAAAAATGGTTCACACAACGAGTCACATGGACTAATGAACAAGTACAATTGTTTAACACAACGAGTCACAAGGACTAATGAACAAGGACAAATGGTTCACACAACGAGTCACATGGACTAATGAACAAGTAAAATTGTTTAACACAACGACTCACAAGGACTAATGAACAAGGATAAATGGTTTACACAACGAGTCATAAGGACTAATGAACAAGGACAAATGGTTCACACAACGAGTCACATGGACTAATGAACAAGGACAATTGTTTAACACAACGAGTCACAAGGACTAATGAACAAGGACAAATAGTTCACAAAACGAGTCACATTTGCTAATAAACAAGGAAAAATGGTTCACACAACGAGTCACATGGACTAATGAACAAGTACAATTGTTTAATACAAGGAGTCACAAGGACTAATGAACAAGGACAAATGGTTCACACAACGAGTCACATGGACTAATGAACAAGGACAAATTTTTTAACACAACGAGTCACAAGGACTAATGAACAAGGACAAATGGTTCACACAACGAGTCACATGGACTAATGAACAAGTAAAATTGTTTAACACAACGACTCACAAGGACTAATGAACAAGGACAAATAGTTCACACAACGAGTCACATTTACTAATAAACAAGGAAAATGGTTCACACAACGAGTCACAAGGACTAATGAACAAGGACAAATGGTTCACACAACGAGTCACATGGACTAATGAACAAGGACAATTGTTTAACACAACTAGTCACAAGGACTAATGAACAAGGATAAATGGTTTACACAACGAGTCACAAAGACTAATGAACAAGGACAAATGGTTCACACAACGAGTCACATGGACTAATGAACAAGTACAATTGTTTAACACAACCACTCACAAGGACTAATGAACAAGGATAAATGGTTTACACAACGAGTCACAAGGACTAATGAACAAGGACAAATGGTTCACACAAAGAGTCACATGGACTAATGAACAAGTACAATTGTTTAACACAACGAGTCACAAGGACTAATGAACAAGGACAAATGGTTCACACAACGAGTCACATGGACTAATGAACAAGTAAAATTGTTTAACACAACGACTCACAAGGACTAATGAACAAGGATAAATGGTTTACACAACGAGTCACAAGGACTAATGAACAAGGACAAATGTTTAACACAACGAGTCACAAGAACTAATGAACAAGGACAAATAGTTCACAAAACGAGTCACATTTACTAATAAACAAGGAAAAATGGTTCACACAACGAGTCACATGGACTAATGAACAAGGAAAAATTGTTTAATACAAGGAGTCACAAGGACTAATGAACAAGGACAAATGGTTCACACAACGAGTCACATGGACTAATGAACAAGTACAATTGTTTAACACAACGAGTCACAAGGACTAATGAACAAGGACAAATGGTTCACACAACGAGTCACATGGACTAATGAACAAGTACAATTGTTTAACACAACGAGTCACAAGGACTAATGAACAAGGACAAATGGTTCACACAACGAGTCACATGGACTAATGAACAAGTAAAATTGTTTAACACAACGACTCACATGGACTAATGAACAAGGATAAATGGTTTACACAACGAGTCACAAGGACTAATGAACAAGGACAAATGGTTCACACAACGAGTCACATGGACTAATGAACAAGGACAATTGTTTAACACAACGAGTCACAAGGACTAATGAACAAGGACAAATAGTTCACACAACGAGTCACATTTACTAATAAACAAGGAAAAATGGTTCACTCAACGAGTCACATGGACTAATGAACAAGTACAATTGTTTAATACAAGGAGTCACAAGGACTAATGAACAAGGACAAATGGTTCACACAACGAGTCACATGGACTAATGAACAAGTACAATTGTTTAACACAACCACTCACAAGTACTAATGAACAAGGATAAATGGTTTACACAACGAGTCACAAGGACTAATGAACGAGGATAAATGGTTCACACAAAGAGTCACATGGACTAATGAACAAGTACAATTGTTTAACACAACCACTCACAAGTACTAATGAACAAGGATAAATGGTTTACACAACGAGTCACAAGGACTAATGAACGAAGACAAATGGTCACAAAGAAAGAGTCACATGGACTAATGAACAAGTACAATTGTTTAACACAACGAGTCACAAGGACTAATGAACAAGGACAAATGGTTCACACAACGAGTCACATGGACTAATGAACAAGTAAAATTGTTTAACACAACGACTCACAAGGACTAATGAAAAAGGATAAATGGTTTACACAACGAGTCATAAGGACTAATGAACAAGGACAAATGGTTCACACAACGAGTCACATGGACTAATGAACAAGGACAATTGTTTAACACAACGAGTCACAAGGACTAATGAACAAGGACAAATAGTTCACAAAACGAGTCACATTTGCTAATAAACAAGGAAAAATGGTTCACACAACGAGTCACATGGACTAATGAACAAGTACAATTGTTTAATACAAGGAGTCACAAGGACTAATGAACAAGGACAAATGGTTCACACAACGAGTCACATGGACTAATGAACAAGTACAATTGTTTAACACAACGAGTCACAAGGACTAATGAACAAGGACAAATGGTTCACACAACGAGTCACATGGACTAATGAACAAGTAAAATTGTTTAACACAACGACTCACAAGGACTAATGAACAAGGACAAATGGTTCACACAACGAGTCACATTTACTAATAAACAAGGAAAAATGGTTCACACAACGAGTCACAAGGACTAATGAACAAGGACAAATGGTTCACACAACGAGTCACATGGACTAATGAAAAAGTACAATTGTTTAACACAACTACTCACAAGGACTAATGAACAAGGATAAATGGTTTACACAACGAGTCATAAAGACTAATGAACAAGGACAAATGGTTCACACAACGAGTCACATGGACTAATGAACAAGTACAATTGTTTAACACAACCACTCACAAGTACTAATGAACAAGGATAAATGGTTTACACAACGAGTCACAAGGACTAATGAACGAGGACAAATGGTTCACACAAAGAGTCACATGGACTAATGAACAAGTACAATTGTTTAACACAACGAGTCACAAGGACTAATGAACAAGGACAAATGGTTCACACAACGAGTCACATGGACTAATGAACAAGTAAAATTGTTTAACACAACGACTCACAAGGACTAATGAACAAGGATAAATGGTTTACACAACGAGTCACAAGGACTAATGAACAAGGACAAATGTTTAACACAACGAGTCACAAGGACTAATGAACAAGGACAAATAGTTCACACAACGAGTCACATTTACTAATGAACAAGGAAAAATGGTTCACACAACGAGTCACATGGACTAATGAACAAGGACAAATGAACAAGTCACAATTGAACAAGGACAATTTTTAATACAAGGAGTCACAAGGACTAATGAACAAGGACAAATGGTTCACACAACGAGTCACATGGACTAATGAACAAGTACAATTGTTTAACACAACGAGTCACAAGGACTAATGAACAAGGACAAATGGTTCACACAACGAGTCACATGGACTAATGAACAAGTAAAATTGTTTAACACAACGACTCACAAGGACTAATGAACAAAGATAAATGGTTTACACAACGAGTCACAAGGACTAACGAACAAGGACAAATGGTTCACACAACGAGTCACATGGACTAATGAACAAGGACAATTGTTTAACACAACGAGTCACAAGGACTAATGAACAAGGACAAATAGTTCACACAACGAGTCACATTTACTAATAAACAAGGAAAAATGGTTCACACAACGAGTCACATGGACTAATGAACAAGTACAATTGTTTAATACAAGGAGTCACAAGGACTAATGAACAAGGACAAATGGTTCACACAACGAGTCACATGGACTAATGAACAAGTACAATTGTTTAACACAACGAGTCACAAGGACTAATGAACAAGGACAAATGGTTCACACAACGAGTCACATGGACTAATGAACAAGTAAAATTGTTTAACACAACGACTCACAAGGACTAATGAACAAGGATAAATGGTTTACACAACGAGTCACAAGGACTAATGAACAAGGACAAATGGTTCACACAACGAGTCACATGGACTAATGAACAAGGACAATTGTTTAACACAACGAGTCACAAGGACTAATGAACAAGGACAAATAGTTCACACAACGAGTCACATTTACTAATAAACAAGGATAAATGGTTCACACAACGAGTCACAAGGACTAATGAACAAGGACAAATGGTTCACACAACGAGTCACATGGACTAATGAAAAAGTACAATTGTTTAACACAACTACTCACAAGGACTAATGAACAAGGATAAATGGTTTACACAACGAGTCACAAGGACTAATGAACAAGGACAAATGGTTCACACAACGAGTCACATGGACTAATGAACAAGTACAATTGTTTAACACAACCACTCACAAGTACTAATGAACAAGGATAAATGGTTTACACAACGAGTCACAAGGACTAATGAACAAGGACAAATGGTTCACACAAAGAGTCACATGGACTAATGAACAAGTACAATTGTTTAACACAACGAGTCACAAGGACTAATGAACAAGGACAAATGGTTCACACAACGAGTCACATGGACTAATGAACAAGTAAAATTGTTTAACACAACGACTCACAAGGACTAATGAAAAAGGATAAATGGTTTACACAACGAGTCATAAGGACTAATGAACAAGGACAAATGGTTCACACAACGAGTCACATGGACTAATGAACAAGGACAATTGTTTAACACAACGAGTCACAAGGACTAATGAACAAGGACAAATAGTTCACAAAACGAGTCACATTTACTAATAAACAAGGAAAAATGGTTCACACAACGAGTCACATGGACTAATGAACAAGTAAAATTGTTTAATACAAGGAGTCACAAGGACTAATGAACAAGGACAAATGGTTCACACAACGAGTCACATGGACTAATGAACAAGTACAATTGTTTAACACAACGAGTCACAAGGACTAATGAACAAGGACAAATGGTTCACACAACGAGTCACATGGACTAATGAACAAGTAAAATTGTTTAACACAACGACTCACAAGGACTAATGAACAAGGATAAATGGTTTACACAACGAGTCACAAGGACTAATGAACAAGGACAAATGGTTCACACAACGAGTCACATGGACTAATGAACAAGGACAATTGTTTAACACAACGAGTCACAAGGACTAATGAACAAGGACAAATAGTTCACACAACGAGTCACATTTACTAATAAACAAGGAAAAATGGTTCACACAACGAGTCACATGGACTAATGAACAAGTACAATTGTTTAACACAAGAGTCACAAGGACTAATGAACAAGGACAAATGGTTCACACAACGAGTCACATGGACTAATGAACAAGTACAATTGTTTAACAAAACCACTCACAAGGACTAATGAACAAGGATAAATGGTTTACACAACGAGTCACAAGGACTAATGAACAAGGACAAATGGTTCACACAAAGAGTCACATGGACTAATGAACAAGTACAATTGTTTAACACAACCACTCACAAGTACTAATGAACAAGGAAAAATGGTTTACACAACGAGTCACAAGGACTAATGAACAAGGACAAATGGTTCACACAAAGAGTCACATGGACTAATGAACAAGTACAATTGTTTAACACAACGAGTCACAAGGACTAATGAACAAGGACAAATGGTTCACACAACGAGTCACATGGACTAATGAACAAGTAAAATTGTTTAACACAACGACTCACAAGGACTAATGAACAAGGATAAATGGTTTACACAACGAGTCACAAGGACTAATGAACAAGGACAAATGGTTCACACAACGAGTCACATGGACTAATGAACAAGGACAATTGTTTAACACAACGAGTCACAAGGACTAATGAACAAGGACAAATAGTTCACAAAACGAGCCACATTTACTAATAAACAAGGAAAAATGGTTCACACAACGAGTCACATGGACTAATGAACAAGTACAATTGTTTAATACAAGGAGTCACAAGGACTAATGAACAAGGACAAATGGTTCACACAACGAGTCACATGGACTAATGAACAAGTACAATTGTTTAACACAACGAGTCACAAGGACTAATGAACAAGGACAAATGGTTCACACAACGAGTCACATGGACTAATGAACAAGTAAAATTGTTTAACACAACGACTCACAAGGACTAATGAACAAGGATAAATGGTTTACACAACGAGTCACAAGGACTAATGAACAAGGACAAATGGTTCACACAACGAGTCACATGGACTAATGAACAAGGACAATTGTTTAACACAACGAGTCACAAGGACTAATGAACAAGGACAAATAGTTCACACAACGAGTCACATTTACTAATAAACAAGGAAAAATGGTTCACACAACGAGTCACATGGACTAATGAACAAGTAAAATTGTTTAATACAAGGAGTCACAAGGACTAATGAACAAGGACAAATGGTTCACACAACGAGTCACATGGACTAATGAACAAGTACAATTGTTTAACACAACCACTCACAAGGACTAATGAACAAGGATAAATGGTTTACACAACGAGTCACAAGGACTAATGAACAAGGAAAAATGGTTCACACAAAGAGTCACATGGACTAATGAACAAGTACAATTGTTTAACACAACGAGTCACAAGGACTAATGAACAAGGACAAATGGTTCACACAACGAGTCACATGGACTAATGAACAAGTAAAATTGTTTAACACAATGACTCACAAGGACTAATGAACAAGGATAAATGGTTTACACAACGAGTCACAAGGACTAATGAACAAGGACAAATGGTTCACACAACGAGTCACATGGACTAATGAACAAGGACAATTGTTTAACACAACGAGTCACAAGGACTAATGAACAAGGACAAATGGTTCACACAACGAGTCACATTTACTAATGAACAAGGAAAAATGGTTCACACAACGAGTCACATGGACTAATGAACAAGTACAATTGTTTAACACAACGAGTCACAAGGAGAAATGAACAAGGACAAATGGTTCACACAACGAGTCACATGGACTAATGAACAAGGATAAATGGTTTAACACAACGAGTCACAAGGACTAATGAACAAGGACAAATGGTTCACACAACGAGTCACATGGACTAATGAAAAAAGGACAAATGTTTAACACAACTAGTCACATGGACTAATGAACAAGGATAATGGTTTAACAACAACGAGTCACAAGGACTAATGAACAAGGACAAATGGTTCACACAACGAGTCACATGGACTAATGAACAAGTACAATTGTTTAACACAACCACTCACAAGGACTAATGAACAAGGATAAATGGTTTACACAACGAGTCACAAGGACTAATGAACGAGGACAAATGGTTCACACAAAGAGTCACATGGACTAATGAACAAGTACAATTGTTTAACACAACGAGTCACAAGGACTAATGAACAAGGACAAATGGTTCACACAACGAGTCACATGGACTAATGAACAAGTAAAATTGTTTAACACAACGACTCACAAGGACTAATGAAAAAGGATAAATGGTTTACACAACGAGTCATAAGGACTAATGAACAAGGACAAATGGTTCACACAACGAGTCACATGGACTAATGAACAAGGACAATTGTTTAACACAACGAGTCACAAGGACTAATGAACAAGGACAAATAGTTCACAAAACGAGTCACATTTACTAATAAACAAGGAAAAATGGTTCACACAACGAGTCACATGGACTAATGAACAAGTACAATTGTTTAATACAAGGAGTCACAAGGACTAATGAACAAGGACAAATGGTTCACACAACGAGTCACATGGACTAATGAACAAGTACAATTGTTTAACACAACGAGTCACAAGGACTAATGAACAAGGACAAATGGTTCACACAACGAGTCACATGGACTAATGAACAAGTAAAATTGTTTAACACAACGACTCACAAGGACTAATGAACAAGGATAAATGGTTTACACAACGAGTCACAAGGACTAATGAACAAGGACAAATGTTCACACAACGAGTCACATGGACTAATGAACAAGGACAATTGTTTAACACAACGAGTCACAAGGACTAATGAACAAGGACAAATGGTTCACACAACGAGTCACATTTACTAATAAACAAGGAAAAATGGTTCACACAACGAGTCACATGGACTAATGAACAAGTACAATTGTTTAATACAACGAGTCACAAGGACTAATGAACAAGGACAAATGGTTCACACAAAGAGTCACATGGACTAATGAACAAGTACAATTGTTTAACACAACGAGTCACAAGGACTAATGAACAAGGACAAATGGTTCACACAACGAGTCACATGGACTAATGAACAAGGACAAATGGTTCACACAACAAGACACATGGACTAATGAACAAGTAAAATTGTTTAACACAACGAGTCACAAGGACTAATGAACAAGGACAAATGGTTCACACAACGAGTCACATTTACTAATAAACAAGGAAAAATGTTTAACACAACGAGTCACATGGACTAATGAACAAGGATAAATTGTTTAATACAAGGAGTCACAAGGACTAATGAACAAAGACAAATGGTTCACACAACGAGTCACATGGACTAATGAACAATTACAATTGTTTAACATAAAGAGTCACAAGGACTAATGAACAAGGACAAATGGTTCACACAACGAGTCACATTTACTAATAAACAAGGACAAATGGTTCACACAACGAGTCACAAGGACTAATGAACAAGGACAAATGGTTCACACAATGAGTCACATGGACTAATGAACAAGTAAAATTGTTTAACACAACCACTCACAAGTACTAATGAACAAGGATAAATGGTTTACACAACGAGTCACAAGGACTAATGAACGAGGACAAATGGTTCACACAAAGAGTCACATGGACTAATGAACAAGTACAATTGTTTAACACAACGAGTCACAAGGACTAATGAACAAGGAAAATGGTTCACACAACGAGTCACATGGACTAATGAACAAGTAAAATTGTTTAACACAACGACTCACAAGGACTAATGAACAAGGTTAAATGGTTTACACAACGAGTCATAAGGACTAATGAACAAGGACAAATGGTTCACACAACGAGTCACATGGACTAATGAACAAGGACAATTGTTTAACACAAAGAGTCACAAGGACTAATGAACAAGGACAAATAGTTCACAAAACGAGTCACATTTACTAATAAACAAGGAAAAATGGTTCACACAACGAGTCACATGGACTAATGAACAAGGACAATTGTTTAATACAAAGAGTCACAAGGACTAATGAACAAGGACAAATGGTTCACACAACGAGTCACATGGACTAATGAACAATTACAATTGTTTAACACAACGAGTCACAAGGACTAATGAACAAGGACAAATGGTTCACACAACGAGTCACATTTACTAATAAACAAGGACAAATGGTTCACACAACGAGTCACAAGGACTAATGAACAAGGACAAATGGTTCACACAACGAGTCACATGGACTAATGAACAAGAAAATTGTTTAACACAAAGAGTCACAAGGACTAATGAACAAGAACAAATGGTTTACACAACGAGTCACATTTACTAAAAAATAAGGACAATTGGATCACACAACGAGTCACAAAAGCTAATGAACAAGGACAAATGGTTCACACAACGAATCACATGGACTAATGAACAAGTACAATTGTTTTAACACAACGAGACACAAGAACTAATGAACAAGGACAAATGGTTTACACAACGAGTCACAAGGACTAATGAACGAGGACAAATGGTTCACACAAAGAGTCACATGGACTAATGAACAAGGACAATTGTTTAACACAACAAGTCACAAGGACTAATGAACAAGGACAAATAGTTCACACAACGAGTCACATGGACTAATGAACAAGGAAAATTGTTTAACACAACGAGTCACAAGGACTAATGAACAAGGACAAATGGTTCACACAACGAGTCACATTTACTAATAAACAAGGACAAATGGTTCACACAACGAGTCATATTTACTAATAAACAAGGACAAATGGTTTAACAAACGAATCACAAGGACTAATGAACAAGGACAAATGGTTCACACAACGAGTCACATGGACTAATGAACAAGTACAATTGTTTAACACAACCACTCACAAGGACTAATGAACAAGGACAAATGGTTTACACAACGAGTCACAAGGACTAATGAACAAGGACAAATGGTTCACACAACGAGTCACATGGACTAATGAACAAGTACAATTGTTTAACACAACGAGTCACAAGGACTAATGAACAAGGACAAATGGTTCACACAACGAGTCACATGGACTAATGAACAAGGACAAATGTTTAACACAACGAGTCACAAGGACTAATGAACAAGGACAAATGGTTCACACAACGAGTCACAAGGACTAATGAACAAGGACAAATGGTTCACACAACGAGTCACATGGACTAATGAACAAGTACAATTGTTTAACACAACCACTCACAAGGACTAATGAACAAGGATAAATAGTTTACACAAACGTCACAAGGACTAATGAACGAGGACAAATGGTTCACACAAAGAGTCACATGGACTAATGAACAAGTACAATTGTTTAACACAACGAGTCACAAGGACTAATGAACAAGGACAAATGGTTCACACAACGAGTCACATGGACTAATGAACAAGTAAAATTGTTTAACACAACGACTCACAAGGACTAATGAACAAGGATAAATGGTTTACACAACGAGTCACAAGGACTAATGAACAAGGACAAATGTTTCACAAAACGAGTCACATGGACTAATGAACAAGGACAATTGTTTAACACAACGAGTCACAAGGACTAATGAACAAGGACAAATAGTTCACACAACGAGTCACATTTACTAATAAACAAGGAAAAATGGTTCACACAACGAGTCACATGGACTAATGAACAAGTAAAATTGTTTAATACAAGGAGTCACAAGGACTAATGAACAAGGACAAATGGTTCACACAACGAGTCACATGGACTAATGAACAAGTACAATTGTTTAACACAACGAGTCACAAGGACTAATGAACAAGGACAAATAGTTCACACAACGAGTCACATTTACTAATAAACAAGGAAAAATGTTTCACACAACGAGTCACATGGACTAATGAACAAATACAATTGTTTAATACAAGGAGTCACAAGGACTAATGAACAAAGACAAATGGTTCACACAACAAGTCACATGGACTAATGAACAATTACAATTGTTTAGCATAACGAGTCACGAAGACTAATGAACAAGGACAAATAGTTCACACAACGAGTCACATTTACAAATAAACAAGGACAAATGGTTCACACAACGCGTCACAAGGGCTAATGAACAAGGACAAATGGTTCACACAACGAGTCACATGAACTAATGAACAAGTACAATTGTTTAACACAACCACTCACAAGGACTAATGAACAAGGATAAATGGTTTACACTAATGAACAAGGAGTCACAAGGACTAATGAACGAGGACAAATGGTTCACACAAAGAGTCTCATGGACTAATGAACAAGTATAATTGTTTAACACAACGAGTCACAAGGACTAATGAACAAGGAAAAATGGTTCACACAACGAGTCACATGGACTAATGATCAAGTAAAATTATTTAACACAACGACTCACAAGGACTAATGAACAAGGATAAATGGTTTACACAACGAGTCACAAGGACTAATGAACAAGGACAAATAGTTCACACAACGAGTCACATGGACTAATGAACAAGGACAATTGTTTAACACAAAGAGTCACAAGGACTAATGAACAAGGACAAATAGTTCACAAAACGAGTCACATTTACTAATAAACAAGGAAAAATGGTTCACACAACGAGTCACATGGACTAATGAACAAGTACAATTGTTTAATACAAAGAGTCACAAGGACTAATGAACAAGGACAAATGGTTCACACAACGAGTCACATGGACTAATGAACAATTACAATTGTTTAACACAACGAGTCACAAGACTAATGAACAAGGACAAATGGTTCACACAACGAGTCACATGGACTTACTAATAAACAAGGACAAATGGTTCACACAACGACGTCACACAGGACTAATGAACAAGAACAAATGGTTCACACAACGAGTCACATGGACTAATGAACAAGTACAATTGTTTAACACAAGGAGTCACAAGGACTAATGAACAAGAACAAATGGTTTACACAACGAGTCACATTTACTAAAAAACAAGGACAATTGGATCACACAACGAGTCACAAAAGCTAATGAACAAGGACAATGGTTGACACAACGAATCACATGGCCTAATGAATAAGTACTATTGTTTTAACACAACGAGACACAAGAACTAATGAACAAGGACAAATGGTTTACACAACGAGTCACAAGGACTAATGAACGAGGACAAATGGTTCACCCAATGAGTCAAATGGACTAATGAGAAAGTACAATTGTTTAACACAACAAGTCACAAGGACTAATGAACAAGGATAAACGGTTCACACAACGAGTTACAAGGACTAATGAACAATGACAATTGTTTAACACAACGAGTCAAAAGGACTAATGAACAAGGACAAATGGTTCACACAACGAGTCACATTTACTAATAAACAAGGATAAATGGTTCACACATTGAGTCACATTTACTAATAAACAAGGACAAATGGTTCACACATCGAATCATAAGGGCTAATGAACAAGGACAAATGGTTCACACAACGAGTCACATGGACTAATGAACAAGTACAATTGTTTAACACAACCACTCACAAGGACTAATGAACAAGGATAAATGGTTTACACAACGAGTCACAAGGACTAATGAACAAGGACAAATGGTTCACACAACGAGTCACATGGACTAATGAACAAGTACAATTGTTTAACACAACGAGTCACAAGGACTAATGAACAAGGACAAATGGTTCACACAACGAGTCACATGGACTAATGAACAAGGACAATTGTTTAACACAACGAGTCACAAGGACTAATGAACAAGGACAAATAGTTCACACAACGAGTCACAAGGACTAATGAACAAGGACAAATGGTTCACACAACGAGTCACATGGACTAATGAACAAGTACAATTGTTTAACACAACCACTCACAAGGACTAATGAACAAGGATAAATAGTTTACACAACGAGTCATAAGGACTAATGAACAAGGACAAATGGTTCACACAAAGAGTCACATGGACTAATGAACAAGTACAATTGTTTAAAACAACGAGTCACAAGGACTAATGAACAAGGACAAATGGTTCACACAACGAGTCACATGGACTAATGAACAAGTAAAATTGTTTAACACAACGACTCACAAGGACTAATGAACAAGGATAAATGGTTTACACAACGAGTCACAAGGACTAATGAACAAGGACAAATAGTTCACACAACGAGTCACATGGACTAATGAACAAGGATAATTGTTTAACACAACGAGTCACAAGGACTAATGAACAAGGACAAATAGTTCACACGAGTCACATTTACTAATAAACAAGGAAAAATGGTTCACACAACGAGTCACATGGACTAATGAACAAGTACAATTGTTTAATACAAGGAGTCACAAGGACTAATGAACAAGGACAAATGGTTCACACAACGAGTCACATGGACTAATGAACAAGTACAATTGTTTAACACAACGAGTCACAAGGACTAATGAACAAGGACAAATGGTTTACACAACGAGTCACATGGACTAATGAACAAGTAAAATTGTTTAACACAACGACTCACAAGGACTAATGAACAAGGATAAATGGTTTACACAACGAGTCACAAGGACTAATGAACAAGGACAAATGGTTCACACAACGAGTCACATGGACTAATGAACAAGGACAATTGTTTAACACAACGAGTCACAAGGACTAATGAACAAGGACAAATGGTTCACACAACGAGTCACATGGACTAATGAACAAGTACAATTGTTTAACACAACGAGTCACAAGGACTAATGAACAAGGACAAATGGTTCACACAACGAGTCACATGGACTAATGAACAAGTAAAATTGTTTAACACAACGACTCACAAGGACTAATGAACAAGGATAAATGGTTTACACAACGAGTCACAAGGACTAATGAACAAGGACAAATGGTTCACACAACGAGTCACATGGACTAATGAACAAGGACAATTGTTTAACACAACGAGTCACAAGGACTAATGAACAAGGACAAATAGTTCACACAACGAGTCACATTTACTAATAAACAAGGAAAATGGTTCACACAACGAGTCACATGGACTAATGAACAAGTACAATTGTTTAATACAAGGAGTCACAAGGACTAATGAACAAGGACAAATGGTTCACACAACGAGTCACATTTACTAATAAACAAGGAAAAATGGTTCACACAACGAGTCACATGGACTAATGAACAAGGAAAAATTGTTTAATACAAGGAGTCACAAGGACTAATGAACAAGGACAAATGGTTCACACAACGAGTCACCTGGACTAATGAACAAGGACAATTGTTTAACACAACGAGTCACAAGGACTAATGAACAAGGACAAATGGTTCACACAACGAGTCACATGGACTAATGAACAAGTAAAATTGTTTAACACAACGACTCACAAGGACTAATGAACAAGGATAAATGGTTTACACAACGAGTCACAAGGACTAATGAACAAGGACAAATGGTTCACACAACGAGTCACATGGACTAATGAACAAGGACAATTGTTTAACACAACGAGTCACAAGGACTAATGAACAAGGACAAATAGTTCACACAACGAGTCACATTTACTAATAAACAAGGAAAAATGGTTCACACAACGAGTCACATGGACTAATGAACAAGTACAATTGTTTAATACAAGGAGTCACAAGGACTAATGAACAAGGACAAATGGTTCACACAACGAGTCACATGGACTAATGAACAAGTACAATTGTTTCACACAACGAGTCACAAGGACTAATGAACAAGGACAAATGGTTTACACAACGAGTCACATGGACTAATGAACAAGTAAAATTGTTTAACACAACGACTCAGAAGGACTAATGAACAAGGATAAATGGTTTACACAACGAGTCACAAGGACTAATGAACAAGTACAAATAGTTCACACAACGAGTCACATGGACTAATGAACAAGTAAAATTTCTTAACACAACGACTCACAAGGACTAATGAACAAGGACAAATAGTTCACACAACGAGTCACATTTACTAATAAACAAGGAAAAATGTTTCACACAACGAGTCACATGGACTAATGAACAAATACAATTGTTTAATACAAGGAGTCACAAGGACTAATGAACAAAGACAAATGGTTCACACAACGAGTCACATGGACTAATGAACAAGTACAATTGTTTAACACAACGAGTCACAAGGACTAATGAACAAGGACAAATGGTTCACACAACGAGTCACATGGACTAATGAACAAGTAAAATTGTTTAACACAACGACTCACAAGGACTAATGAACAAGGATAAATGGTTTACACAACGAGTCACAAGGACTAATGAACAAGGACAAATAGTTCACACAACGAGTCACATGGACTAATGAACAAGGACAATTGTTTAACACAACGAGTCACAAGGACTAATGAACAAGGACAAATAGTTCACACAACGAGTCACATTTACTAATAAACAAGGAAAAATGGTTCACACAACGAGTCACATGGACTAATGAACAAGTACAATTGTTTAATACAACGAGTCACAAAGACTAATGAACAAGGACAAATGGTTCACACAAAGAGTCACATGGACTAATGAACAAGTACAATTGTTTAACACAACGAGTCACAAGGACTAATGAACAAGGACAAATGGTTTACACAACGAGTCACATGGACTAATGAACAAGTAAAATTGTTTAACACAACGACTCACAAGGACTAATGAACAAGGATAAATGGTTTACACAACGAGTCACAAGGACTAATGAACAAGGACAAATGTTCACACAACGAGTCACATGGACTAATGAACAAGGACAATTGTTTAACACAACGAGTCACAAGGACTAATGAACAAGGACAAATAGTTCACACAACGAGTCACATTTACTAATAAACAAGGAAAAATGGTTCACACAACGAGTCACATGGACTAATGAACAAGTACAATTGTTTAATACAAGGAGTCACAAGGACTAATGAACGAGGACAAATGGTTCACACAAAGAGTCACATGGACTAATGAACAAGTACAATTGTTTAACACAACGAGTCACAAGGACTAATGAACAAGGACAAATGGTTCACACAACGAGTCACATGGACTAATGAACAAGTAAAATTGTTTAACACAACGACTCACAAGGACTAATGAACAAGGACAAATAGTTCACACAACGAGTCACATTTACTAATAAACAAGGAAAAATGTTTCACACAACGAGTCACATGGACTAATGAACAAATACAATTGTTTAATACAAGGAGTCACAAGGACTAATGAACAAGGACAAATGGTTCACACAACGAGTCACATGGACTAATGAACAATTACAATTGTTTTACACAACGAGTCACAAGACTAATGAACAAGGACAAATAGTTCACACAACGAGTCACATTTACTAATAAACAAGGACAAATGGTTCACACAACGAGTCACAAGGACTAATGAACAAGGACAAATGGTTCACACAATGAGTCACATGAACTAATGAACAAGTACAATTGTTTAACACAACCACTCACAAGTACTAATGAACAAGGATAAATGGTTTACACAACGAGTCACAAGGACTAATGAACGAGGACAAATGGTTCACACAAAGAGTCTCATGGACTAATGAACAAGTATAATTGTTTAACACAACGAGTCACAAGGACTAATGAACAAGGACAAATGGTTCACACAACGAGTCACATGGACTAATGATCAAGTAAAATTATTTAACACAACGACTCACAAGGACTAATGAACAAGGATAAATGGTTTACACAACGAGTCACAAGGACTAATGAACAAGGACAAATAGTTCACACAACGAGTCACATGGACTAATGAACAAGGACAATTGTTTAACATAAAGAGTCACAAGGACTAATGAACAAGGACAAATAGTTCACAAAACGAGTCACATTTACTAATAAATAAGGAAAAATGGTTCAAACAACGAGTCACATGGACTAATGAACAAGTACAATTGTTTAATACAAAGAGTCACAAGGACTAATGAACAAGGACAAATGGTTCACACAACGAGTCACATGGACTAATGAACAATTACAAATTGTTTAACATAACGAGTCACAAGACTAATGAACAAGGATAAATGGTTCACACAACGAGTCACATTTACTAATGAACAAGGACAAATGGTTCACACAACGAGTCACAAGGGCTAATGAACAAGAACAAATGGTTCACACAACGAGTCACATGGACTAATGAACAAGTACAATTGTTTAACACAAGGAGTCACAAGGACTAATGAACAAGAACAAATGGTTTACACAACGAGTCACATTTACTAAAAAACAAGGACAATTGGATCACACAACGAGTCACAAAACTAATGAACAAGGACAAATGGTTCACACAACGAATCACATGGACTAATGAATAAGTACAATTGTTTTAACACAACGAGACACAAGACTAATGAACAAGGACAAATGGTTTACACAACGAGTCACAAGGACTAATGAACAAGGACAAATGGTTCACCCAACGAGTCAAATGGACTAATGAGAAAGTACAATTGTTTAACACAACAAGTCACAAGGACTAATGAACAAGGACAAATAGTTCACACAACGAGTCACATGGACTAATGAACAATGACAATTGTTTAACACAACGAGTCAAAAGGACTAATGAACAAGGACAAATGGTTCACACAACGAGTCACATTTACTAATAAACAAGGACAAATGGTTCACACAACGAGTCACATTTACTAATGAACAAGGACAAATGGTTTACACAACGAATCATAAGGACTAATGAACAAGGACAAATGGTTCACACAACGAGTCACATGGACTAATGAACAAGTACAATTGTTTAACACACCCACTCACAAGGACTAATAAACAAGGAGAAATGGTTTACACAACGAGTCACAAGGACTAATTGACAAGGACAAATGGTTCACACAACGAGTCACATGGACTAATGAACAAGTACAATTGTTTAACACAACGAGTCACAAGGACTAATGAACAAGGACAAATGTTTCATACAACGAGTCACATGGACTAATGAACAATTACAATTGTTTAACATAACGAGTCACGAAGACTAATGAACAAGGACAAATAGTTCACAAAACGAGTCACATTTACTAATAAATAAGGACAAATGGTTCACACAAAGAGTCACATGGACTAATGAACAAGTACAATTGTTTAACACAACGAGTCACAAGGACTAATGAACAAGTACAAATGGTTCACACAACGAGTCACATGGACTAATGAACAAGTAAAATTGTTTAACACAACGACTCACAAGGACTAATGAACAAGGACAAATAGTTCACACAACGAGTCACATTTACTAATAAACAAGGAAAAATGTTTCACACAACGAGTCACATGGACTAATGAACAAATACAATTGTTTAATACAAGGAGTCACAAGGACTAATGAAAAGGACAAATGGTTCACACAACGAGTCACATGGACTAATGAACAATTAAATTGTTTAGCATAACGAGTCACAAGACTAATGAACAAGGACAAATAGTTCACACAACGAGTCACATTTACTAATAAACAAGGACAAATGTTTAACACAACGAGTCACAAGGGCTAATGAACAAGGACAAATGGTTCACACAACGAGTCACATGAACTAATGAACAAGTACAATTGTTTAACACAACCACTCACAAGGACTAATGAACAAGGATAAATGGTTTACACAACGAGTCACAAGGACTAATGAACAAGGACAAATGGTTCACACAAAGAGTCACATGGACTAATGAACAAGTACAATTGTTTAACACAACGAGTCTCAAGGACTAATGAACAAGGACAAATGGTTCACACAACGAGTCACATGGACTAATGAACAAGTAAAATTGTTTAACACAACGACTCACAAGGACTAATGAACAAGGATAAATGGTTTACACAACGAGTCACAAGGACTAATGAACAAGGACAAATAGTTCACACAACGAGTCACATGGACTAATGAACAAGGACAATTGTTTAACATAAAGAGTCACAAGGACTAATGAACAAGGACAAATAGTTCACAAAACGAGTCACATTTACTAATAAATAAGGAAAAATGGTTCAAACAACGAGTCACATGGACTAATGAACAAGTACAATTGTTTAATACAAAGAGTCACAAGGACTAATGAACAAGGACAAATGGTTCACACAACGAGTCACATGGACTAATGAACAATTACAATTGTTTAACATAACGAGTCACGAAGACTAATGAACAAGGACAAATTGTTCACACAACGAGTCACATTTACTAATAAACAAGGACAAATGGTTTACACAACGAGTCACAAGGACTAATGAACAAGGACAAATGGTTTACACAACGAGTCACAAGGACTAATGAACAAGGACAAATGGTTCACACAACGAGTCACATGGACTAATGAACAAGGACAATTGTTTAACACAACGAGTCACAAGGACTAATGAACAAGGACAAATGGTTTACACAACGAGTCACATTTACTAATAAACAAGGACAAATGGTTCACACAACGAGTCACAAAACTAATGAACAAGGACAAATGGTTCACACAACGAGTCACATGGACTAATGAATAAGTACAATTGTTTTAACACAACGAGTCACAAGGACTAATGAACAAGGACAAATGGTTTACACAACGAGTCACAAGGACTAATGAACAAGGACAAATGGTTCACACAACGAGTCAAATGGACTAATGAACAAGTACAATTGTTTAACACAACAAGTCACAAGGACTAATGAACAAGGACAAATGGTTCACACAACGAGTCACAAGGACTAATGAACAATTGCAAATTGTTTAACACAACGAGTCACAAGGACTAATGAACAAGGACAAATGGTTCACACAACGAGTCACATTTACTAATAAAAAAGGACAAATGGTTCACACATTGAGTCATATTTACTAATAAACAAGGACAAATGGTTCACACAACGAATCACAAGGACTAATGAACAAGGACAAATGGTTCACACAACGAGTCACATGGACTAATGAACAAGTACAATTGTTTAACACAACCACTCACAAGGACTAATAAACAAGGAGAAATGGTTTACACAACGAGTCACAAGGACTAATGAACAAGGACAAATGGTTCACACAACGAGTCACATGGACTAATGAACAAGTACAATTGTTTAACACAACGAGTCACAAGTACTAATGAACAAGGACAAATGGTTCACACAACGAGTCACATGGACTAATGAACAATTACAATTGTTTAACATAACGAGTCACGAAGACTAATGAACAAGGACAAATGGTTCACACAACGCGTCACAAGGGCTAATGAACAAGGACAAATGGTTCACACAACGAGTCACATGAAATAATGAACAAGTACAATTGTTTAACACAACCACTCACAAGTACTAATGAACAAGGATAAATGGTTTACACAACGAGTCACAAGGACTAATGAACGAGGACAAATGGTTCACACAAAGAGTCACATGGACTAATGAACAAGTACAATTGTTTAACACAACGAGTCACAAGGACTAATGAACAAGGACAAATGGTTCACACAACGAGTCACATGGACTAATGAACAAGTAAAATTATTTAACACAACGACTCACAAGGACTAATGAACAAGGATAAATGGTTTACTTAACGAGTCACAAGGACTAATGAACAAGGACAAATAGTTCACACAACGAGTCACGTGGACTAATGAACAAGGACAATTGTTTAACACAACGAGTCACAAGGACTAATGAACAAGGACAAATAGTTCACAAAACGAGTCACATTTACTAATAAATAAGGAAAAATGGTTCACACAACGAGTCACATGGACTAATGAACAAGTACAATTGTTTAATACAAAGAGTCACAAGGACTAATGAACAAGGAAAAATGGTTCACACAACGAGTCACATGGACTAATGAACAAGTACAATTGTTTAATACAAAGAGTCACAAGGACTAATGAACAAGGACAAATGGTTCACACAACGAGTCACATGGACTAATGAACAAGTACAATTGTTTAACACAACGAGTCACAAGGACTAATGAACAAGGACAAATTGGAATAAAACTCTAAGAACTCGAAATTGGACAGAATTTGAGTGCTAAAACGATTGCCAAATGCTAAGGATTGAGTATGGGGATATGACCTAAACCAAGCACAAAGCCAAGGTTTAAGACTAAGAGTTGGTTCAAGCACAAAGCAATGAACTTACTCAGCCCCTAGCACTAAGCAAAGGAGGTTCTTCTAGCACTAAGCAAAGAATTATAAGAGAGAAAACTAGGTTTTCACTTGTATTAATGTTCATTCAAATCTGAAGTTCTCAAGTGTTTAGCTTGGTTTATATAGACCAAGGCTTACAATCTTGACCCTTGATTACTAGTTACATCTAAGGGCCACAAAAATAGCAGCTAAAGACCAAGAAAAACGGCAGCCAAGGACTATGACAAATCTGAAATGAAAAGGACATAAAGCAAAGAAAGTAAACTAATAGTCCAAACTTCCTTGTTTGTAGCTCAACTTCTTATTTATGATTATATGGACTGAAATGGGGCTTGAGGAAACCGTGTAAGAGTCCTTGTTGCAGCCATAAAGTCCCTTGAGCTTTGTTGGTTCAAAAGAGGAAGGTTGATAGCGACATAATGCACAAAAAACTAAGCTTGTTCCAGCCATGGTCCTGATTGCGCGCGGTTCAAAAAGCTTGGCAAACTCTATGATAGGAACGGCTTTGGGATATAAGTTCCTACACAAAAACGTCCCAAACTCACCAAAGATTAATCCCATGCTGGAAAATGGCACGACTTCTTAGACGGAATTCATGTTAGACCTCAATCTAGTGCAAGGTCCAAAACCGGGTGAAATGTGGCCTTTCTCGGTTTGATTTGTTTCAATCTCCCCTTCTTGAAAAGGATTTGCCCTCAAATCCTCGAGCTTATCCTCCTCAATCTCTTCATAATAAGGACTTAAATCCCCAACATTGAAAGTTCCATGGACCCCATATTCTCCGGGAAGGTTTATCTTGTATGCATTGGACCCAAACTTCTCAAGTACTTTGAATGGACCATCAGCTCTAGGCATGAGCTTATTCTTCCTTTTTTCTGGAAATCTTTCTTTCCTCAAGTGTATCCAAACAAGATCTCCGGGTTCAAAGCTTTTGGTTCCCTTAACACCCTTGGATTTGGCCTTGTGAGCCTCATTAGCCTTCTCAATTTGCTTCTTGACTTGTTCATGGACATGGAGCATTTGTTCAACCCTTTTCTTAGCATCATAATCAATGGTATTTCTTTTGATGGGTGCCAAATCAGTAGGCATCATAGGATTCACGCCATATACCACCTCAAATGGAGACTTGCCCGTGGTTGTGGAAGGGGCTCGGTTGAAGGCAAACTCGGCTTGAGCTAGTTTGAGGTCCCAATCTTTCAATGACCTTGCAACCGTGCACCTAAGGATCCTCCCCAAGGTCTTGTTGGTGACTTCCGTTTGCCCATCAGTTTGGGGGTGATGGGAGGTGCTAAACAAGAGCCTTGTTTTGAGTAGCTTCCATAAGGTTCTCCAAAAATGACTCATGAACTTGGAATCCCTATCCGAGACAATGGACTTAGGAATACCATGTAGCTTGACCACTTCTTTGAAATAGAGCTCGGCCACACTAGTTGCATCTTCGGTTTTCTTGCAAGCAATGAAATGAGCCATTTTGCTGAATCTATCCACAACCACCATGATTGAATCCTTCCCTCTTTGAGTTCTTGGTAAAGCAACAATGAAATCCATGCTTATGTCTTCCCATGGCTGATTTGGAACCGGCAAAGGAGTGTAGGGGCCTGTTTGGAAATAGGATTTTGATTGTTGACAAGGAGCACACCTCTTGATCACATCTTGGACATCCCCAAGCATCTTAGGCCAATAGAATTGCTCTTGGAGTATGTCATAGGTCTTTTGAATGCCAAAGTGCCCGGCAAGACCATTGGAGTGAACTTCCCTTATCAATAAGTTTCTATAAGGTCCCCTAGGCACACACAACTTGTTTCCAAAGAATAAGAACCCATTTTGAACCAAGTATTTGCTCTTGAGCTTGATTTGGCCAGATTGAAGGAGCTCCCATTCTCCTTTAAAATCCGGATCTTCCACATATAATTCTTTCATGTACTCAAACCCAAGGACCCTTTGCTCCATGAAACTCAACATAATGAATCTCCTAGACAATGCATCAGCCACTATGTTATCTTTCCCCTCTATGTACTTGCTTGAGAAGTTGAAGGATTGTAAGAACTCCACCCATTTAGCATGCCTATGATTGAGCTTGTGTTGACCATTAATGTATTTGAGAGCCTCATGATCAGAATGTAGGACGAATGGTCGTGGTTTCAAGTAGTGACTCCAATGGGTTAAGGCCCGAACAATAGCATAGAACTCCTTATCATAAGTTGAGTAATTGAGCTTGGCACCACTCAATTTCTCACTAAAGTAAGCAATTGGCTTGTGCTCTTGAACAAGGACAGCCCCAATGCCAATGCCACTAGCATCACACTCAACTTCAAACAACTTATTGAAATTTGGCAAAGTAAGAATAGGAGACTCACAAAGCTTCTCTTTGATAATATTGAAGGATGATTCAGCCTTATCTCCCCATTTGAACTCCCCTTTCTTCATACATTCGGTTATAGGAGCCATAAGTGTGCTAAAATCTTTGATGAACCTCCTATAGAATGATGCCAACCCATGAAAACTCCTTACATCCGTGATATTCTTAGGTATAGGCCATGATTTGATTGCCTTAACCTTCTCTTGATCAACCAATATGCCACGGTCAGAAATGATAAAGCCCAAGAATTGGACTTCATTTTGCATAAAAGAACACTTCTCTAGCTTGCCATACAACTTGTGTTCCCTAAGAGTTTCAAACAACACTTGCAAATGCTTGAGGTGCTCTTCCTTGGAAGGACTATAAACCAAGATATCATCAAAGTAAACAACCACAAATCTGCCCAAATAAGGTCTAAGTACCTCGGTCATGAGCCTCATGAAGGTACTTGGTGCATTAGAAAGACCAAATGGCATGACAAGCCATTCATACAACCCATGCTTTGTTTTGAATGCGGTTTTCCACTCATCTCCTTCTTTGATTCTTACTTGGTGATAGCCTTGCCTTAAATCAATCTTTGAAAACAATTGAGCTCCACTAAGCTCATCCAAGATGTCATCAAGCCTAGGTATGGGAAACCTATACTTGATGGTAATGTTGTTGATAGCTCTACTATCCGTACACATCCTCCAAGACCCATCTTTCTTTGGCACTAAGAGGGCCGGGACAGCACACGGACTAAGGGACTCTCTCACAAAGCCCTTGCTCACAAGTTCTCCAATTTGTTGTTGTAACTCTTGAGTAGCTTTAGGATCACTTCTATAGGCAGCCTTGTTTGGTAATGTAGCCCCCGGAATGAAATCAATTTGATGCTCAATGCCCCTAAGAGGAGGCAAGCCACTTGGGAGCTCATTTGGGAACACATCTTCATAGGATTGGAGGAGCTCTTGGACCTCCTTAGGAAGTGAAACATTCTGCCCAAAAACCACATCTTTTGCAATAAGAGCATAGACATCTTCATCACCCTTTAACTCTTGGAGCATCTCGGCCTCATTGATCAATAATACCTCTTTTGAAGGCTCAAGCATGGATGGTGGTGTAGTATGCTTAAGGACGGGTGGAAGTGGTGTTAGAATGACCTTTCTTGAGCCAAACTTGAAGGTGTAAGTGTTGTCTCTCCCATGGTGTACCGAATCCCTATCAAACTCCCAAGGTCTCCCAAGAAGAAGATGACAAGCATCCATAGGTAGAACATCACAAAGGGCCTCATCCGAATAGTTCTTGCCAATGGAGAAGGTTACAAGGCATTGCTTATCCACTCTAACTTCTGCCCCCTTGTTAAGCCACCTTAATTTATAAGGACTAGGGTGGTCTTGTGTGGGTAAAGATAGCTTTTCAATGAGAGTACTAGAGGCTACATTGGTACAACTCCCTCCATCAATGATAAGATTGCAAACTCTTCCCTTAATGGTGCACCTAGACCTAAAGATTTGTTGTCTTTGATCCATTTCCAAGGGTTGGGGTTGGGTATGCATCACTCTCCAAGTAACCAAGCTAAGACCCGCATCCGGCATAACCACATCATCCTCTTCATGGTCCGTTCCCTCCATTTCCTCATCACACACAAGAATCTCATCATCTCCCCAATGAACCACTTCAAAGCTACTAAGGGCTCTCTTGGTTGGGCATTCTTTGGCAAAGTGACCATAACCTTGGCATTGGTAACATTTTTTGAGAGGCATGGTCTTTTTTTGTGAGGTTTCGGCTGCTTTTCCTTTGTCAAGTATGGTGGTTTTGTTTTGAGAGGGTGGTTCATTAATTTTGAAACTGGTTGGGGGTCTAAAAGTGGCGGTTTTGGTGGTTGGTTTGGTGGTTGTAGCCTTCCCTTTACCCATTTTCTCAACCCTTAAAGCCAAATTAACGGCTTCATCAAAGGACCATACTTGTTGCATTCTAACCCTATGAGCAATCTTAGTATCTAACCCTTCAACAAATCTAGCAATTTTCTGTTCGGGCTTCTCATTGAGTTCACATTGCAAAGTAAGTTGTTCAAAGTCTCTAAGATATGACTCAAGTGGTTGTTGGTCTTGTTTAAGTTGTGTGAGCTTAATGAAAATGTCTTGAGTGTACTCTTTAGGTATAAACTTCTCATTAAGCTTCTTTTTCAGTTTTAACCAAGACTTAATAGGTTCCTTACCATCCCTTCTTCTCTGATTTTTTAAGTTCTCATACCAAAGGGAAGCATAGCCTTTGAGTTTCAAGATTGCAACTTTAAAAGCTTTGCCATCAGAATAACCTTTAAACTCAAAGACTCTTTCAATGGTCCTAAACCAATCTAACAAATCCTCGGGGTTTAAACTACCATGAAAATCAGGAATTTCTACCTTTAAGTCTTTGTTGGGCTCTCCATGAAAGGCCTCGGCCATGGACTCCTCCGAATCAGAAAGCTCTTCCTCCTCACGGCCACCATGAGCTCGTCCTCTACCCATGAAGCCACGGCCTCTACCCCTGCCTCTAGGTGGTTGTCCTCCTCTTGGTGGTGGTGTTGGAATATTAGCCATGATAACATTGAGAGATTCTAGCAACAAATCACATTTTTCAGAAAGTTGAGTAACTTGTGTTTCAATTCCAGCAATCCTTTCTTCACTCATGGTTGTTTTTTGTGTTTTTAATGTGGTTAGGGTATAATGAACTCACAAAGAAAGGATTTTGTTGTTAACCAAAGCTCTGATAACCAATTTGGAATAAAACTCTAAGAACTCGAAATTGGACAGAATTTGAGTGCTAAAACGATTGCCAAATGCTAAGGATTGAGTATGGGGATATGACCTAAACCAAGCACAAAGCCAAGGTTTAAGACTAAGAGTTGGTTCAAGCACAAAGCAATGAACTTACTCAGCCCCTAGCACTAAGCAAAGGAGGTTCTTCTAGCACTAAGCAAAGAATTATAAGAGAGAAAACTAGGTTTTCACTTGTATTAATGTTCATTCAAATCTGAAGTTCTCAAGTGTTTAGCTTGGTTTATATAGACCAAGGCTTACAATCTTGACCCTTGATTACTAGTTACATCTAAGGGCCACAAAAATAGCAGCTAAAGACCAAGAAAAACGGCAGCCAAGGACTATGACAAATCTGAAATGAAAAGGACATAAAGCAAAGAAAGTAAACTAATAGTCCAAACTTCCTTGTTTGTAGCTCAACTTCTTATTTATGATTATATGGACTGAAATGGGGCTTGAGGAAACCGTGTAAGAGTCCTTGTTGCAGCCATAAAGTCCCTTGAGCTTTGTTGGTTCAAAAGAGGAAGGTTGATAGCGACATAATGCACAAAAAACTAAGCTTGTTCCAGCCATGGTCCTGATTGCGCGCGGTTCAAAAAGCTTGGCAAACTCTATGATAGGAACGGCTTTGGGATATAAGTTCCTACACAAAAACGTCCCAAACTCACCAAAGATTAATCCCATGCTGGAAAATGGCACGACTTCTTAGACGGAATTCATGTTAGACCTCAATCTAGTGCAAGGTCCAAAACCGGGTGAAATGTGGCCTTTCTCGGTTTGATTTGTTTCAATGGTTCACACAACGAGTCACATGGACTAATGAACAAGTAAAATTGTTTAACACAACGACTCAGAAGGACTAATGAACAAGGATAAATGGTTTACACAACGAGTCACAAGGACTAATGAACAAGGACAAATAGTTCACACAACGAGTCACATGGACTAATGAACAAGGACAATTGTTTAACACAACGAGTCACAAGGACTAATGAACAAGGACAAATAGTTCACAAAACGAGTCACATTTACTAATAAACAAGGAAAAATGGTTCACACAACGGGTCACATGGACTAATGAACAAGTACAATTGTTTAATACAAGGAGTCACAAGGACTAATGAACAAGGACAAATGGTTCACACAAGGAGTCACATGGACTAATGAACAAGTACAATTGTTTCACACAACGAGTCACAAGGACTAATGAACAAGGACAAATGGTTCACACAACGAGTCACATGGACTAATGAACAAGTAAAATTGTTTAACACAACGACTCAGAAGGACTAATGAACAAGGATAAATGGTTTACACAACGAGTCACAAGGACTAATGAACAAGGACAAATAGTTCACACAACGAGTCACATGGACTAATGAACAAGGACAATTATTTAACACAACGAGTCACAAGGACTAATGAACAAGGACAAATAGTTCACACAACGAGTCACATTTACTAATAAACAAGGAAAAATGGTTCAGACAATGAGTCACATGGAATAATGAACAAGTACAATTGTTTAATACAAGGAGTCACAAGGACTAATGAACGAGGACAAATGGTTCACACAAAGAGTCACATGGACTAATGAACAAGTACAATTGTTTAACACAACGAGTCACAAGGACTAATTAACAAGGACAAATGGTTCACACAACGAGTCACATGGACTAATGAACAAGTAAAATTGTTTAACACAACGACTCACAAGGACTAATGAACAAGGACAAATAGTTCACACAACGAGTCACATTTACTAATAAACAAGGAAAAATGTTCACACAACGAGTCACATGGACTAATGAACAAGTACAATTGTTTAATACAAGGAGTCACAAGGACTAATGAAAAAGGACAAATGGTTCACACAACGAGTCACATGGACTAATGAGCAAGGACAATTGTTTAACACAACGAGTCACAAGGACTAATGAACAAGGACAAATAGTTCACACAACGAGTCACATTTACTAATAAACAAGGAAAAATGTTTCACACAACGAGTCATATGGACTAATGAACAAATACAATTGTTTAATACAAGGAGTCACAAGGACTAATGAACAAAGACAAATGGTTCACACAACGAGTCACATGGACTAATGAACAATTACAATTGTTTAACATAACGAGTCACGAAGACTAATGAACAAGGACAAATAGTTCACACAACGAGTCACATTTACAAATAAACAAGGACAAATGGTTCACACAACGCGTCACAAGGGCTAATGAACAAGGACAAATGGTTCACACAACGAGTCACATGAAATAATGAACAAGTACAATTGTTTAACACAACCACTCACAAGTACTAATGAACAAGGATAAATGGTTTACACAACGAGTCACAAGGACTAATGAACGAGGACAAATGGTTCACACAAAGAGTCTCATGGATTAATGAACAAGTATAATTGTTTAACACAACGAGTCACAAGGACTAATGAACAAGGACAAATGGTTCACACAACGAGTCACATGGACTAATGAACAAGTAAAATTATTTAACACAACGACTCACAAGGACTAATGAACAAGGATAAATGGTTTACGCAACGAGTCACAAGGACTAATGAACAATGACAAATAGTTCACACAACGAGTCACATGGACTAATGAACAAGGACAATTGTTTAACACAACGAGTCACAAGGACTAATGAACAAGGACAAATAGTTCACAAAACGAGTCACATTTACTAATAATTAAGGAAAAATGGTTCACACAACGAGTCACATGGACAAATGAACAAGTACAATTGTTTAATACAAAGAGTCACAAGGACTAATGAACAAGGACAAATGGTTCACACAACGAGTCACATGGACTAATGAACAATTACAATTGTTTAACATAACGAGTCACGAAGACTAATGAACAAGGACAAACAGTTCACACAACGAGTCACAATTACTAATAAACAAGGACAAATGGTTCACACAACGCGTCACAAGGGCTAATGAACAAGAACAAATGGTTCACACAACGAGTCACATGGACTAATGAACAAGTACAATTGTTTAACACAAGGAGTCACAAGGACTAATGAACAAGAACAAATGGTTTACACAACGAGTCACATTTACTAAAAAATAAGGACAATTGGATCACACAACGAGTCACAAAAGCTAAAGAACAAGGACAATGGTTCACACAACGAATCACATGGACTAATGAATAAGTACAATTGTTTTAACACAACGAGACACAAGAACTAATGAACAAGGACAAATGGTTTACACAACGAGTCACAAGGACTAATGAACGAGGACAAATGGTTTACCCAACGAGTCAAATGGACTAATGAGAAAGTACAATTGTTTAACACAACAAGTCACAAGGATTAATGAACAACGACAAACGGTTCAGACAACGAGTTACAAGGAGTAATGAACAATTGCAATTGTTTAACACAACGAGTCGAAAAGACTATTGAACAAGGACAAATGGTTCACACAATGAGTCACATTTACTAATAAAAAAGGACAAATGGTTCACACATTGAGTCATATTTACTAATAAACAAGGACAAATGGTTCACACATCGAATCATAAGGGCTAATGAACAAGGACAAATGGTTCACACAACGAGTCACATGGACTAATGAACAAGTACAATTGTTTAACACAACCACTCACAAGGACTAATAAACAAGGAGAAATGGTTTACACAACGAGTCACAAGGACTAATGAACAAGGACAAATGGTTCACACAACGAGTCACATGGACTAATGAACAAGTACAATTGTTTAACACAACGAGTCACAAGTACTAATGAACAAGGACAAATGGTTCACACAACGAGTCACATGGACTAATGAACAATTACAATTGTTTAACATAACGAGTCACGAAGACTAATGAACAAGGACAAATAGTTCACACAACGAGTCACATTTACAAATAAACAAGGACAAATGGTTCACACAACGCGTCACAAGGGCTAATGAACAAGGACAAATGGTTCACACAACGAGTCACATGAAATAATGAACAAGTACAATTGTTTAACACAACCACTCACAAGTACTAATGAACAAGGATACATAGTTTACACAACGAGTCACAAGGACTAATGAACGAGGACAAATGGTTCACACAAAGAGTCTCATGGACTAATGAACAAGTACAATTGTTTAACACAACGAGTCACAAGGACTAATGAACAAGGACAAATGGTTCACACAACGAGTCACATGGACTAATGAACAAGTAAAATTATTTAACACAACGACTCACAAGGACTAATGAACAAGGATAAATGGTTTACACAACGAGTCACAAGGACTAATGAACAAGGACAAATAGTTCACACAACGAGTCACATGGACTAATGAACAAGTACAATTGTTTAATACAAAGAGTCACAAGGACTAATGAACAAGGACAAATGGTTCACACAACGAGTCACATGGACTAATGAACAATTACAATTGTTTAACATAACGAGTCACGAAGACTAATGAACAAGGACAAACAGTTCACACAACGAGTCACAATTACTAATAAACAAGGACAAATGGTTCACACAACGCGTCACAAGGGCTAATGAACAAGAACAAATGGTTCACACAACGAGTCACATGGACTAATGAACAAGTACAATTGTTTAACACAAGGAGTCACAAGGACTAATGAACAAGAACAAATGGTTTACACAACGAGTCACATTTACTAAAAAATAAGGACAATTGGATCACACAACGAGTCACAAAAGCTAAAGAACAAGGACAATGGTTCACACAACGAATCACATGGACTAATGAATAAGTACAATTGTTTTAACACAACGAGACACAAGAACTAATGAACAAGGACAAATGGTTTACACAACGAGTCACAAGGACTAATGAACGTGGACAAATGGTTTACCCAACGAGTCAAATGGACTTATGAGAAAGTACAATTGTTTAACACAACAAGTCACAAGGATTAATGAACAATGACAAACGGTTCAGACAACGAGTTACAAGGACTAATGAACAATTGCAATTGTTTAACACAACGAGTCGAAAAGACTATTGAACAAGGACAAATGGTTCACACAACGAGTCACATTTACTAATAAAAAAGGACAAATGGTTCACACATTGAGTCATATTTACTAATAAACAAGGACAAATGGTTCACACATCGAATCATAAGGGCTAATGAACAAGGACAAATGGTTCACACAACGAGTCACATGGACTAATGAACAAGTACAATTGTTTAACACAACCACTCACAAGGACTAATAAACAAGGAGAAATGGTTTACACAACGAGTCACAAGGACTAATGAACAAGGACAAATGGTTCACACAACGAGTCACATGGACTAATGAACAAGTACAATTGTTTAACACAACGAGTCACAAGCACTAATGAACAAGGACAAATGGTTCACACAACGAGTCACATGGACTAATGAACAATTACAATTGTTTAACATAACGAGTCACGAAGACTAATGAACAAGGACAAATAGTTCACACAACGAGTCACATTTACAAATAAACAAGGACAAATGGTTCACACAACGCGTCACAAGGGCTAATGAACAAGGACAAATGGTTCACACAACGAGTCACATGGACTAATGAACAAGTAAAATTGTTTAACACAAGGAGTCACAAGGACTAATGAACAAGAACAAATGGTTTACACAACGAGTCACATTTACTAAAAAATAAGGACAATTGGATCACACAACGAGTCACAAAAGCTAAAGAACAAGGACAATGGTTCACACAACGAATCACATGGACTAATGAATAAGTACAATTGTTTTAACACAACGAGACACAAGAACTAATGAACAAGGACAAATGGTTTACACAACGAGTCACAAGGACTAATGAACGAGGACAAATGGTTCACCCAACGAGTCAAATGGACTAATGAGAAAGTACAATTGTTTAACACAACAAGTCACAAGGACTAATGAACAACGACAAACGGTTCACACAACGAGTTACAAGGACTAATGAACAATTGCAATTGTTTAACACAACGAGTCGAAAAGACTATTGAACAAGGACAAATGGTTCACACAACGAGTCACATTTACTAATAAAAAAGGACAAATGGTTCACACATTGAGTCATATTTACTAATAAACAAGGACAAATGGTTCACACATCGAATCATAAGGGCTAATGAACAAGGACAAATGGTTCACACAACGAGTCACATGGACTAATGAACAAGTACAATTGTTTAACACAACGAGTCACAAGGACTAATGAACAAGGACAAATGGTTCACACAACGAGTCACATGGACTAATGAACAAGTAAAATTATTTAACACAACGACTCACAAGGACTAATGAACAAGGATAAATGGTTTACACAACGAGTCACAAGGACTAATGAACAAGGACAAATAGTTCACACAACGAGTCACATGGACTAATGAACAAGGACAATTGTTTAACACAACGAGTCACAAGGACTAATGAACAAGGAAAAATAGTTCACAAAACGAGTCACATTTACTAATAAATAAGGAAAAATGGTTCACACAACGAGTCACATGGACTAATGAACAAGTACAATTGTTTAATACAAAGACTCACAAGGACTAATGAACAAGGACAAATGGTTCACACAACGAGTAAAATGGACTAATGAACAATTACAATTGTTTTAACATAACGAGTCACGAAGACTAATGAACAAGGACAAACAGTTCACACAACGAGTCACAATTACTAATAAACAAGGACAAATGGTTCACACAACGCGTCACAAGGGCTAATGAACAAGAACAAATGGTTCACACAACGAGTCACATGGACTAATGAACAAGTACAATTGTTTAACACAACCACTCACAAGGACTAATAAACAAGGAGAAATGGTTTACACAACGAGTCACAATGACTAATGAACAAGGACAAATGGTTCACACAACGAGTCACATGGACTAATGACAAAGTACAATTGTTTAACACAACGAGTCACAAGTACTAATGAACAAGGACAAATGGTTCACACAACGAGTCACATGGACTAATGAACAATTACAATTGTTTAACATAACGAGTCACGAAGACTAATGAACAAGGACAAATAGTTCACACAACGAGTCACATTTACAAATAAAAAAGGACAAATGGTTCACACAACGCGTCACAAGGGCTAATGAACAAGGACAAATGGTTCACACAACGAGTCACATGAAATAATGAACAAGTACAATTGTTTAACACAACCACTCACAAGTACTAATGAACAAGGATAAATGGTTTACACAACGAGTCACAAGGACGAATGAACGAGGACTAATGGTTCACACAAAGAGTCTCACGGACTAATGAACAAGTACAATTGTTTAACACAACGAGTCACAAGGACTAATGAACAAGGACAAATGGTTCACACAACGAGTCACATGGACTAATGAACAAGTAAAATTATTTAATACAACGACTCACAAGGACTAATGAACAAGGATAAATGGTTTACACAACGAGTCACAAGGACTAATAAACAAGGACAAATAGTTCACACAACGAGTCACATGGACTAATGAACAAGGACAATTGTTTAACACAACGAGTCACAAGGACTAATGAACAAGGACAAATAGTTCACAAAACGAGTCACATTTACTAATAAATAAGGAAAAATGGTTCACACAACGAGTTACATGGACTAATGAACAAGTACAATTGTTTAATACAAAGAGTCGCAAGGACTAATGAACAAGGACAAATGGTTTACACAACGAGTCACAAGGACTAATGAACGAGGACAAATGGTTCACCCAACGAGTCAAATGGACCAAATGGGAAAGTACAATTGTTTAACACAACAAGTCACAAGGACTAATGAACAACGACAAACGGTTCATACAACGAGTTACAAGGACTAATGAACAATTGCAATTGTTTAACACAACGAGTCGAAAAGACTATTGAACAAGGACAAATGGTTCACACATTGAGTCATATTTACTAATAAACAAGGACAAATGGTTCACACATCGAATCATAAGGGCTAATGAACAAGGACAAATGGTTCACACAACGAGTCACATGGACTAATGAACAAGTACAATTGTTTAACACAACCACTCACAAGGACTAATAAACAAGGAGAAATGGTTTACACAACGAGTCACAAGGACTAATGAACAAGGACAAATGGTTCACACAACGAGTCACATGGACTAATGAACAAGTACAATTGTTTAACACAACGAGTCACAAGTACTAATGAACAAGGACAAATGGTTCACACAACGAGTCACATGGACTAATGAACAATTACAATTGTTTAACATAACGAGTCACGAAGACTAATGAACAAGGACAAATAGTTCACACAACGAGTCACATTTACAAATAAACAAGGACAAATGGTTCACACAACGCGTCACAAGGGCTAATGAACAAGGACAAATGGTTCACACAACGAGTCACATGAAATAATGAACAATTACAATTGTTTAACATAACGAGTCACGAAGACTAATGAACAAGGACAAATAGTTCACACAACGAGTCACATTTACAAAAAAAAAAGGACAAATGGTTCACACAACGCGTCACAAGGGCTAATGAACAAGGACAAATGGTTCACACAACGAGTCACATGAAATAATGAACAAGTACAATTGTTTAACACAACCACTCACAAGTACTAATGAACAAGGATAAATGGTTTACACAACGAGTCACAAGGACTAATGAACGAGGACAAATGGTTCACACAAAGAGTCTCATGGACTAATGAACAAGTACAATTGTTTAACACAACGAGTCACAGGGACTAATGAACAAGGACAAATGGTTCACACAACGAGTCACATGGACTAATGAACAAGTAAAATTATTTAATACAACGACTCACAAGGACTAATGAACAATAAATGGTTTACACAACGAGTCACAAGGACTAATGAACAAGGACAAATAGTTCACAAAACGAGTCACATTTACTAATAAATAAGGAAAAATGGTTCACACAACGAGTCACATGGACTAATGAACAAGTACAATTGTTTAATACAAAGAGTCACAAGGACTAATGAACAAGGACAAATGGTTTACACAACGAGTCACAAGGACTAATGAACGAGGACAAATGGTTCACCCAACGAGTCAAATGGACCAAATGAGAAAGTACAATTGTTTAACACAACAAGTCACAAGGACTAATGAACAACGACAAACGGTTCACACAACGAGTTACAAGGACTAATGAACAATTGCAATTGTTTAACACAACGAGTCAAAAAGACTATTGAACAAGGACAAATGGTTCACACATTGAGTCATATTTACTAATAAACAAGGACAAATGGTTCACACATCGAATCATAAGGGCTAATGAACAAGGACAAATGGTTCACACAACGAGTCACATGGACTAATGAACAAGTACAATTGTTTAACACAACCACTCACAAGGACTAATAAACAAGGAGAAATGGTTTACACAACGAGTCACAAGGACTAATGAATAAAGGACAAATGGTTCACACAACGAGTCACATGGACTAATGAACAAGTACAATTGTTTAACACAACGAGTCACAAGTACTAATGAACAAGGACAAATGGTTCACACAACGAGTCACATGGACTAATGAACAATTACAATTGTTTAACATAACGAGTCACGAAGACTAATGAACAAGGACAAATAGTTCACTCAACGAGTCACATTTACAAATAAACAAGGACAAATGGTTCACACAACGCGTCACAAGGGCTAATGAACAAGGACAAATGGTTCACACAACGAGTCACATGAAATAATGAACAAGTACAATTGTTTAACACAACCACTCACAAGTACTAATGAACAAGGATAAATGGTTTACACAACGAGTCACAAGGACTAATGAACGAGGATAAATGGTTCACACAAAGAGTCTCATGGACTAATGAACAAGTACAATTGTTTAACACAACGAGTCACAAGGACTAATGAACAAGGACAAATGGTTCACACGACGAGTCACATGGACTAATGAACAAGTAAAATTATTTAACACAACGACTCACAAGGACTAATGAACAAGGATAAATGGTTTACACAACGAGTCACAAGGACTAATGAACAAGGACAAATAGTTCTGTAACATTCCGTGTTTGTCATGTTTAATTGGTGTGTCAAAAGTGTGTGTTAACCGTGTTAGAAATGCGTGACGTCCGTAAGTACAATATGCTATACCCTTCTGAGGTTTGGGTACGGGAGCGAACTTCGGGACGAAGTTCATTTTAAGGGGGGAAGACTGTAATACCCCGTATTTTATATAATAAATTAAATGGATATTATATAATAAATTAAACGGATATTATTATATATTATTTATTATACATTTTATATCACTAATTTATATCAGGTTAATTGTTGAGTCGATAATTACGTTAAGTTATCGAGCTAAGTTAATTAAGACGGGTTAATATGGAATTCGATGTGTGAGCTAATCGGTTGAGCCGCCCAATAACTGTCCACCCATTTAACCCTAAGCCCAACTAAACACTAACCCTAACCCTAACCCTAAACCTAATAGTACCCCTAATCCCTCAACAGTCAACCCGCCTCCCTCCTACACTCCCTCAAACCGCCTCCCTCTTTTCTTCAGATCCCATCTCAGCTTTCACACAAAACGAGAGAGAGAGAGAGAGTGCCTGGGTTGTTGACGGCGCATCAGAGAAGGGGTAGGGGCTATTGTCGACGTCTGAGGGTGGCCGTGGTGGTTGTTGTGGTGGCGGATAGATGACGGATTCGTGAAGGATCGATAATCAAATGCATTGCTTTATTTCTGGACTGCTTAACTGCTTAATTGGAATTGCTGGCACTTTGAGGTAGGGAGATACACTTGTCCTATTATCGTCATAGTTGAATTGTGTTGACTTGATTCCTGGTTGTTGATTTACGTTATCATTTATATTCGGAAAGGTGATTGACTGATTTGATCGTATTGAGTATGATATCACAACATCGGGTAACTGGCATGACTTTATGATTTATCAGTTCAGTGATTTATATACATATTGCATTGCATTAATTACTGTTGAGCATTTCATATGCATTGGAGTTGGAGGATGATGTGGTAGTGACGATGTTGAGATACGATGTGATGTTGTGATAAGGCCCAGGCGGGTTCTGCAGAACTTGCCCTGGTGTCCTCACCGTTGAGTGGTGGCAGATCGGCTTTGGTCGATATATAGTCTACCGGGGATCGGTATGGTGGGGCGTTCCGGCTATGAGATGTGTGTGATGAGTTGAGATGGAGATGGAGGTGACGGAGTATCATGCATATCATATTTTATTGTTTTATTGTTTTCCCTACTCAATCTCGTGGTTGACCCTGTGTATTCGTGAACACCTGTGATGAACCGTTTTATGGGGAGCAGACTTGACAGGTTTAAGAGATAGGACGGGAGCTGGATGGGCGTGAGACACTGGATCAGACGACTTAGTAACTAGATCATCATCTAGAAGACTTCACTTTTATTTATGTCAGTTCTTGTAATTTAATTTGAAAAGAGAATTTGTAATAATTAAGTTAAAATATTATATAAATTGCCTTGGAGTTTAATTTGTTATTCACTACCTCGAAACCGAGATGGTAACATCCGTTTTATTCGGGAATGTCTTGACGAGGACTTCTTTTATAAACCGGGGTGTTACAAAGTGGTATCAGAGCGAACGATCCTCATGCCTAAACCAATGAGCCCAATGAACATAGGATGTGTCTAAATAAAATGAACCCGGATAGAACTCATTAGGAGCACACTAAGGTAAGGTATGAGTTAGGGGCCCCTCACACCGAACCAGTGGTCCTCTCGGTTGAACCGAAACCATGAGTGTATACGAGAGAAAGGGTAGAATAGTTGCTTGAGGATGAACAGAAATTCAAATATCGTTGCCTAAGTATTAACTGATTGATGCATTGATTATTGCTTAATTGAGTTGATGTAAGCCTTGAAACCATATAATCTAACCATTATGCAGGACAACGCTACGGTAAGTATTTTGTATGAATGATGTGCTGATAGTACTATTAGGTCTAGTAATATGCGGTTATGTGATCCCAAAGCCATGCTAGTATAGTATTGTGTTAGTAATAAGAGACACGATAGAATTTCATATCTTTAGTCACCGCAATCGTGATTTAGATATAATGAGTAGATCGAGATACGAAGGGATTCAATGGGGCGGATGTTACGAATTGTACAAAGTGAGATTTAAGTTAGGATGAATTAGTATCGATAGTATAGTTGTAAGAATTGGGACATAGAAAATGAATGACATAGTGCTGAAACTCGTTTTGTTTGATGTTACCCTTTAATTGACCTTACTGCCATTTCTTCTCTGTTTATTGCCTACGGATGAAAATTTTATGAGAGATAGCCTCGTGAGCTAGTGTTCATTTGACGTCGGTTTCATGCTTATATGATATACGGATTAGGAGAAATAAATATTTTAGTAAACTGTGGTTAGGAAGTTTCTGTGCAGTGAAGTTTGACCATCGATTTTGTAAAAATCCTCATTTAAATCGTATTAATAATTTTTATATAATTCCAACTCCATTGATCAAAAGAGTAGCATATGTGTTCAAATTAATAAGCCACGAAAAATCTTGATGTTTCTATATTAAGTAATAAATTTTACAAACCGACCCAAGTTTTGAACCAATAGTCATCACATGTTTGTTTGGACCAACTGAGTTGTAAAATTCTTTAAAAATGAAATTTTTGTGCTGTAGACTTAATTATTTTTCCCCTGTGTTTTTAACTCTCTGTGTTTTATAAAATAATATGAATCAAGTTTTAATCGAATGGTTATTTATTCATGATCTTTGAAAGTTACAACGTGAATCATGACTTGTAAAATGTGTGTTCTAGGTTGAGTTTCATATAGTTGTTTGAGTAAGTCATGAGTCTTAGTAATGCGAATTTATAATGTTTTATATGACGATAGTAGCACGCATGTTCAGTAGTTATGTATCTTAACCAAAGGATAAAATTAAAGTTTAGTTGATAACATTGTTTGTGGATAGTATGAGTAAAATTGAAAAGCTTAAATTGATTTTAATCAAGGGTGAAATAATTTATACAAGTCCAGTTGATGCATGTATTATATATGTTTGGCATCTTGTAATATCTTTAGTATGTTCATCATAATTGCATAGTGGTCGAATATATATAAATATAAAACTATATTGTCATATCTTGGTAAAGTTGATGGTATTAAAAGTAATTTGATTGTTCTAATATACTCGCATGAAAATTATAATAGTTATGTTTAAAAGTTTACACATGGATGGTAGTAATGATTGTGTCTAAATGTTCACACGGGTAGGATGTCATCTGAGTTCTAATGCCTTTTATGTGAGTCGGTGTGCCTATAGTATATTTATTACTTACATTGCATTAATCTATTTCAGTGGACCTAAACCTAGGACATAATAATAAACAGTGTTGTTAATTCTTAGTGGATATGTTCGTCATTGTATCGTCATAAAATACTAAAGGGATTCTTGCAATTGTAGGAGCATGATGTAAAGGAAACTGTTTGATATAATACGACATTTAGCATATCTATATTCTCGAGTCATCACTATCAATTATATTCTAATAAGGATTGTTTATGATAACCATGTTGGCAATTATAATGGGATAACCCTTTAATGATTCACATGATATGCAATTGTTCCAATAATAATCGTTATAAGTTACGTTTAATTGAGCCGTGAATATAACTGAGTAAAGAGTGCAACTAAAATTCTGATGACTGAAGTAATAGTCGTTCATTAGTAAAGATAGGACTGAAATGAATAAGATGAACCTGTAAATTACGATATATGAGTCGACACCTAAGCTTGTTTTGTTTAAAGGAATTGAAGTAAGTTTATCTGATTTGAGTTTCGTAGTAAGCTGTAAATGGATTCTATGACGGCCCTGTTATAAAATTATGTTAAGAAAATTATTCACCGTCTAGTAGGAAAGTAAAAGTTTTTGAAAATAAAGTTAAATTTTGTCGTATGAGTATAAATTCGGAATGAGATTTCCAGCCAGTGTCTGGTTGCATGGTTCATAACTTTGCTAGTCGGGGGGAATGAAACTAGAACGGAGTCACAAGTAGTGAGTTAATTTAGTCATGTGGTTTGTTCAGGTAACGAATTGGTGGGTTGTGGTTAGTTACGAATGTCAAAACGGGAAAGGTAATGTGATGATTTAAGTGAGTTATGTGTTAACACGGTATGTTGATATTAGCATGATATGCAAGGGATAATTGTAAAATTGGTATAGTTAAATACATTTAACCTTTTATGTCATTGTGTTGGGTACAGTCTAAATATAATTAACACCAAGAACGAAATTTTGTGTATAATAGTCTTGTACGATAACTTTCCAATATCGCTGTTTAATCACTTGTTTGACTCGACCAATAATTTATAAAATTTGCCAATCAAGGTGCATTCGTTATTCGTGAATAAATCTCAAACCCTTTGTTGTGAGGAGTAAAATAATTTTGGATGATAAGTACTTCGAAACTGGTTGTCTTCATTTTTTTTTGGTGATTTTGTGTCTTGACCTAAATCTGTACAATTAAGTAAAGGAAAGTCAGATTGGACCTATTAGGTTATAAATTTTCATAAATCGATTTATCAAGTGTTGACCCTAATTCTTTTCTTATGTTGGTTGATCCCCTATGTTTCTAAAGTATGAGATTACAATGATTGGTGAGATGAATAATTACTAATGATTTATACTGGTAACGGTAGCTTCCTTGAGCGAGCTTGTATATCGATCGTCTTTGGTAAGGATTAGTTAACTTAAGCGAGAGTTGAGAACCTTTTTATCCTTTCTAAGTTGTTAGCAGTAGTTTGAGACCGTTGTTATAATAATAAAGGTTACGAGGACGTAACCATGTTTCTAGTTGGGGAGGATTGTAAAATCTTGATGTTTAATTTGCACTTGTTTGTAGATTATAGTTGACCAAGTTGATGTTTAGTTGTGGAGTACCTATACAAATGAGTTCTACATGTTTTGTTCCTACTTATGTTAGTTGGTTGATGTGAAAAAAAAGAGAGTGTGATTAAACTACTGGTATTGAGTTTTGAGTTGTGGGGCCTTTGCGCCGAGTTACGTTTGCGGTCCAGTGAGACCATGGTTATTGAATTACTTGAGTTGGAATCGGAATTTAGACGGAAGATGACGGTGTTCTTAGATGATTATATAGTTGCTATACCTTTGTGTTCTCAGAAAGTTATTAGTGATAGTTAGTTGGTTAGGTAATGATGAGTTAAACTTCAGGACGAAGTTTATTTTTAGGAGGGCAGAATGTAACATTCCGTGTTTGTCATGTTTAATTGGTGTGTCAAAAGTGTGTGTTAACCGTGTTAGAAATGCGTGACGTCCGTAAGTACAATATGCTATACCCTTCTGAGGTTTGGGTACGGGAGCGAACTTCGGGACGAAGTTCATTTTAAGGGGGGAAGACTGTAATACCCCGTATTTTATATAATAAATTAAATGGATATTATATAATAAATTAAACGGATATTATTATATATTATTTATTATACATTTTATATCACTAATTTATATCAGGTTAATTGTTGAGTCGATAATTACGTTAAGTTATCGAGCTAAGTTAATTAAGACGGTTAATATGGAATTCGATGTGTGAGCTAATCGTTGAGCTGCCCAATAACCGTCCAGCCCATTTAACCCTAAGCCCAACTAAACACTAACCCTAACCCTAACCCTAAACCTAATAGTACCCCTAATCCCTCAACAAATCAACCCGCCTCCCTCCTACACTCCCTCAAACCGCCTCCCTCTTTTCTTCGAGATCCCATCTCGCTTTCACACAAAACGAGAGAGAGAGAGAGAGAGTGCCCGGTTGTTGACGGCGCATCGAGAAGGGGTAGGGGCTATTGTCGACGTCCGAGGGTGGCCGTGGTGGTCGTTGTGGTGGCGGAAAGGTGACGGATTCGTGAAGGATCGATAATCAAATGCATTGCTTTATTTCTGGACCGCTTAATCGCTTAATTGGAATTGCTGGCACTTTGAGGTAGGGAGATACACTTGTCCTATTATCGTCATAGTTGAATTGTGTTGACTTGATTCCTGGTTGTTGATTTACGTTATCATTTATATTCGGAAAGGTGATTGATCGATATGATCGTATTGAGTATGATATCACAACATCGGGTAATTGGCATGACTTTATGATTTATCGGTTCGGTGATTTATATACATATTGCATTGCATTAATTCTCGTTGAGCATTTCATATGCATTGGAGTTGGAGGATGATGTGGTAGTGACGATGTTGAGATACGATGTGATGTTGTGATAAGGCCCAGGCGGGTTCTGCAGACTTGCCCTGGTGTCCTCAGTTTGGTGGCGGATCGGCTTCGGTCGATATATAGTCTACCGGGATCGGTATGGTCATGGCGTTCCGGGTATGAGATGTGTGTGATGAGTTGAGATGGAGATGGAGGTGACGGAGTATCATGCATATCATATTTTATTGTTTTATTGTTTTCCCTACTCAACCTCGTGGTTGACCCCGTGTATTCGTGAACACCTGTGATGAACCGTTTTATGGGGAGCAGACTTGACAGGTTTAAGAGATAGGACGGGAGCTGGATGGGCGTGAGACACCGGATCGACGACTTAGTAACTAGATCATCATCTAGAAGACTTCACTTTTATTTATGTCGCTTCTTGTAATTTAATTTGAAAAGAGAATTTGTAATAATTAAGTTAAAATATTATATAAATTGCCTTGGAGTTTAATTTGTTATTCACTACCTCGGGAAACCGAGATGGTAACAGTCCGATTTATTCAGGAATGTCTTGACGAGGACTTCTTTTATAAACCGGGGTGTTACAAGTTCACACAACGAGTCACATGGACTAATGAACAAGGACAATTGTTTAACACAACGAGTCACAAGGACTAATGAACAAGGACAAATAGTTCACAAAACGAGTCACATTTACTAATAAATAAGGAAAAATGGTTCACACAACGAGTCACATGGACTAATGAACAAGTACAATTGTTTAATACAAAGAGTCACAAGGACTAATGAACAAGGACAAATGGTTCACACAACGAGTCACATAGACTAATGAACAATTACAATTGTTTAATATAACGAGTCACGAAGACTAATGAACAAAGACAAACAGTTCACACAACGAGTCACAATTACTAATAAACAAAGACAAATGGTTCACACAACGCGTCACAAGGGCTAATGAACAAGAACAAATGGTTCACACAACGAGTCACATGGACTAATGAACAAGTACAATTGTTTAACACACGGAGTCACAAGGACTAATGAACAAGAACAAATGGTTTACACAACGAGTCACATTTACTAAAAAATAAGGACAATTGGATCACACAACGAGTCACAAAAGCTAAAGAACAAGGACAATGGTTCACACAACGAATCACATGGACTAATGAATAAGTACAATTGTTTTAACACAACGAGACACAAGAACTAATGAACAAGGACAATTGGTTTACACAACGACTCACAAGGACTAATGAACGAGGACAAATGGTTCACCCAACGAGTCAAATGGACCAAATGAGAAAGTACAATTGTTTAACACAACAAGTCACAAGGACTAATGAACAACGACAAACGGTTCACACAACGAGTTACAAGGACTAATGAACAATTGCAATTGTTTAACACAACGAGTCGAAAAGACTATTGAACAAGGACAAATGGTTCACACAACGAGTCACATTTACTAATAAAAAAGGACAAATGGTTCACACATCGAATCATAAGGGCTAATGAACAAGGACAAATGGTTCACACAACGAGTCACATGGACTAATGAACAAGTACAATTGTTTAACACAACCACTCACAAGGACTAATAAACAAGGAGAAATGGTTTACACAACGAGTCACAAGGACTAATGAACAAGGACAAATGGTTTACACAACGAGTCACATGGACTAATGAACAAGTACAATTGTTTAACACAACGAGTCACAAGTACTAATGAACAAGGACAAATGGTTCACACAACGAGTCACATGGACTAATGAACAATTACAATTGTTTAACATAACGAGTCTCGAAGACTAATGAACAAGGACAAATAGTTCACACAACGAGTCACATTAACAAATAAACAAGGACAAATGGTTCACACAACGCGTTACAAGGGCTAATGAACAAGGACAAATGGTTCACACAACGAGTCACATGAAATAATGAACAAGTACAATTGTTTAATACAACCACTCACAAGTACTAATGAACAAGGATAAATGGTTTACACAACGAGTCACAAGGACTAATGAACGAGGACAAATGGTTCACACAAAGAGTCTCGTGGACTAATGAACAAGTACAATTGTTTAACACAACGAGTCACAAGGACTAATGAACAAGGACAAATGGTTCATACAACGAGTCACATGGACTAATGAACAAGTATAATTGTTTTACACAATGACTCACAAGGACTAATGAACAAGGATAAATGGTTTACACAACGAGTCACAAGGACTAATGAACAAGGACAAATAGTTCACACAACGAGTCACATGGACTAATGAACAAGGACAATTGTTTAACACAACGAGTCACAAGGACTAATGAACAAGGACAAATAGTTCACAAAACGAGTCACATTTACTAATAAACAAGGAAAAATGGTTCACACAACGAGTCACATGGACTAATGAACAAGTACAATTGTTTAATACAAAGAGTCACAAGGACTAATGAACAAGGACAAATGGTTCACACAACGAGTCACATGGACTAATGAACAATTACAATTGTTTAACATAACGAGTCACGAAGACTAATGAACAAGGACAAATAGTTCACACAACGAGTCACAATTACTAATAAACAAGGACAAATGGTTCACACAACGCGTCACAAGGGCGAATGAACATGAACAAATGGTTCACACAACGAGTCACATGGACTAATGAACAAGTACAATTGTTTAACACAAGGAGTCACAAGGACTAATGAACAAGAACAAATGGTTTACACAACGAGTCACATTTACTAAAAAATAAGGACAATTGGATCACACAACGAGTCACAATAGCTAAAGAACAAGGACAATGGTTCACACAAGGAATCACATGGACTAATGAATAAGTACAATTGTTTTAACACAACGAGACACAAGAACTAATGAACAAGGACAAATGGTTTACACAACGAGTCACAAGGACTAATGAACGAGGACAAATGGTTCACCCAACGAGTCAAATGGACTAATGAGAAAGTACAATTGTTTAACACAACAAGTCACAAGGACTAATGAACAAGGACAAACGGTTCACACAACGAGTTACAAGGACTAATGAACAATTACAATTGTTTAACACAACGAGTCAAAAAGACTATTGAACAAGGACAAATGGTTCACACAACGAGTCACATTTACTAATAAAAAAGGACAAATGGTTCACACATTGAGTCACATTTACTAATAAACAAGGACAAATGGTTCACACATCGAATCATAAGGGCTAATGAACAAGGACAAATGGTTCACACAACGAGTCACATGGACTAATGAACAAGTACAATTGTTTAACACAACCACTCACAAGGACTAATAAACAAGGATAAATGGTTTACACAACGAGTCACAAGGGCTAATAAACAAGGACAAATGGTTCACACAACGAGTCACATGGACTAATGAACAAGTACAATTGTTTAACACAATGAGTCACAAGTACTAATGAACAAGGATAAATGGTTCACACAACGAGTCACATGGACTAATGAACAATTACAATTGTTTAACACAACCACTCACAAGTACTAATGAACAAGGATAAATGGTTTACACAACAAGTCACAAGGACTAATGAACGAGGACAAATGGTTCACACAAAGAGTCTCATGGACTAATGAACAAGTACAATTGTTTAACACAACGAGTCACAAGGACTAATGAACAAGGACAAATGGTTCACACAACGAGTCACATGGACTAATGAACAAGTAAAATTATTTAACACAACGACTCACAAGGACTAATGAACAAGGATAAATGGTTTACACAACGAGTCACAAGGACTAATGAACAAGGACAAATAGTTCACACAACGAGTCACATGGACTAATGAACAAGGACAATTGTTTAACACAACGAGTCACAAGGACTAATGAACAAGGACAAATAGTTCACAAAACGAGTCACATTTACTAATAAATAAGGAAAAATGGTTCACACAACGAGTCACATGGACTAATGAACAAGTACAATTGTTTAATACAAAGAGTCACAAGGACTAATGAACAAGGACAAATGGTTCACACAACGAGTCACATGGACTAATGAACAATTACAATTGTTTAACATAACGAGTCACGAAGACTAATGAACAAAGACAAACAGTTCACACAACGAGTCACAATTACTAATAAACAAAGACAAATGGTTAACACAACGCGTCACAAGGGCTAATGAACAAGAACAAATGGTTCACACAACGAGTCACATGGACTAATGAACAAGTACAATTGTTTAACACAAGGAGTCACAAGGACTAATGAACAAGAACAAATGGTTTACACAACGAGTCACATTTACTAAAAAATAAGGACAATTGGATCACACAACGAGTCACCAAAGCTAAAGAACAAGGACAATGGTTCACACAAGAAGTACAATTGTTTTAACACAACGAGACACAAGAACTAATGAACAAGGACAAATGGTTTACACAACGAGTCACAAGGACTAATGAACGAGGACAAATGGTTCACCCAACGAGTCAAATGGACCAAATGAGAAAGTACAATTGTTTAACACAACAAGTCACAAGGACTAATGAACAACGACAAACGGTTCACACAACGAGTTACAAGGACTAATGAACAATTGCAATTGTTTAACACAACGAGTCGAAAAGACTATTGAATAAGGACAAATGGTTCACACAACGAGTCACATTTACTAATAAAAAAGGACAAATGGTTCACACATCGAATCATAAGGGCTAATGAACAAGGACAAATGGTTCACACAACGAGTCACATGGACTAATGAACAAGTACAATTGTTTAACACAACCACTCACAAGGACTAATAAACAAGGAGAAATGGTTTACACAACGAGTCACAAGGACTAATGAACAAGGACAAATGGTTTACACAACGAGTCACATGGACTAATGAACAAGTACAATTGTTTAACACAACGAGTCACAAGGACTAATGAACAAGGACAAATGGTTCACACAACGAGTCACATGGACTAATGAACAAGGACAATTGTTTAACACAACGAGTCACAAGGACTAATGAACAAGGACAAATAGTTCACAAAACGAGTCACATTTACTAATAAACAAGGAAAAATGGTTCACACAACGAGTCACATGGACTAATGAACAAGTACAATTGTTTAATACAAAGAGTCACATGGACTAATGAACAAGGACAAATGGTTCACACAACGAGTCACATGGACTAATGAACAATTACAATTGTTTAACATAACGAGTCACGAAGACTAATGAACAAGGACAAATAGTTCACACAACGAGTCACAATTACTAATAAACAAGGACAAATGGTTCACACAACGCGTCACAAGGGCTAATGAACATGAACAAATGGTTCACACAACGAGTCACATGGACTAATGAACAAGTACAATTGTTTAACACAAGGAGTCACAAGGACTAATGAACAAGAACAAATGGTTTACACAACGAGTCACATTTACTAAAAAATAAGGACAATTGGATCACACAACGAGTCACAATAGCTAAAGAACAAGGACAATGGTTCACACAACGAATCACATGGACTAATGAATAAGTACAATTGTTTTAACACAACGAGACACAAGAACTAATGAACAAGGACAAATGGTTTACACAACGAGTCACAAGGACTAATGAACGAGGACAAATGGTTCACCCAACGAGTCAAATGGACTAATGAGAAAGTACAATTGTTTAACACAACAAGTCACAAGGACTAATGAACAAGGACAAACGGTTCACACAACGAGTTACAAGGACTAATGAACAATTACAATTGTTTAACACAACGAGTCAAAAAGACTATTGAACAAGGACAAATGGTTCACACAACGAGTCACATTTACTAATAAAAAAGGACAAATGGTTCACACATTGAGTCACATTTACTAATAAACAAGGACAAATGGTTCACACATCGAATCATAAGGGCTAATGAACAAGGACAAATGGTTCACACAACGAGTCACATGGACTAATGAACAAGTACAATTGTTTAACACAACCACTCACAAGGACTAATAAACAAGGATAAATGGTTTACACAACGAGTCACAAGGGCTAATAAACAAGGACAAATGGTTCACACAACGAGTCACATGGACTAATGAACAAGTACAATTGTTTAACACAATGAGTCACAAGTACTAATGTAACACCCCCATTTATTTAAGGGCCTGAACTAGGACTCCTCAGATAAATGATGGTGTTACCATCTCGGAAACCCGAGGCAGTAGATAACAAAGGAAAGAAACACAAGATTTATTATAATGTTTATAGTGACATTACAACTGAAATTAAAACAAAGTCTCCAAATACGACCAAAAGATAAGTCTGATAAAACTACTAAAAAGACTAAGGTGGGCTAGGCACTAAGTCAGTCATCCAAGCTCTCTTCCCGGCCAGCTCCCATCGATTGTCGAATACCTGTCAATCTGCTCCCCAATAATTGGATCATCACAGCGTACACGAATACACGGGGTCACCACGGCCGAGTAGGTAATACAATAAACAGTAACACAAAACACATACTCCTCCATCACCAACACCGCCATCACAACTCACAACCCGGACAACCCACCATACCGATCCCCTTAGACTATAAATATCGACCGTAGCCGATCTGCCACTCGCAATGAGGACACCAGGGCAAGTCTGCGCAAACCCGCCCGGGCCTTATCACAATGTCATCATCACCACCTCCACCAACTCCAATGTAATAATATAATAAAACAGTTCAACAATAGTACTTAACGAAATGAAATCAGGCAATCATATTACAACATGTAAATCACCGATTTAGTCAATCCAATCACATAGTGTTATATCAAGTCCAGTGTATTCCCCTACCTCAAATAGCGGTGATAAGCTAACCGCAGATCGAAGTACTCCACCCGAAACTCGCCACCTAAACATATATATATAACATAATTAATTCTCTTACTAATCCCGTTCCCATAATCAAAAGTTACTATAAGTAGAAACTTTCCCAATTTAGAAATTACTAAAAATATAAGTTACTCAAAATAGAAAGTTTCCTAAAATGGGAAGTTTCCCAAAGTAGCAATTACCAAAAATAGCAAGTTACTAAAAATAGTAACTTTCCCGAAATAAAATCCCGACTCAAAAGCTTAAATACATTATTCCGTCACCGCTACTTAAAATTAACTTAATAATCAAAACTAATAATGTAAATATTAGAAGTATACACATTCCCGACTCATTAAAATAAAACCCGTAACAAAACTAATTCAAAAACAACGCACAACCCGACACACGCGCACCCCCCTTTTCAACCCGTCACAACTCGCCCCTCAACCACCAATCCTCACCGCCGACCACCAGGCTCGACACTGGTCCGGCCTGGTCACCTCCCACCACCACCAACGTGGTCGACCCACGCCGCGGGTCGAGCCACCACCACCAAAACCCCCGCTGCGTTCCCCGCGCCACAAATGCCACCAACAGCCCCCTTTCCCAACTCGCCTACCACCACGACACTCCCCTGCCACCTTACCAACCACCACCATTGACACCACCGTCGCACGGCGACTCTGACACACGTGGCACCACCGATTCGACCTCCCCCGAGTCCACGGTGGTGCCACCCCTTTTCCCTATGTCCGAAACGCAATCAAAACCCCCAACCAACCCCGACACCTAAACACCACCACCGCAACCACCACCAAAGAACGACCACCACTCTAACCACCACCACCCGACTCGACTCCACACCAACAACACATCCCACAACCCCACGACCACCACAACAGTCCCTAAAAGACGCATAACTCAATACAAAACAGTGTGACAGAAATGAAAACAGGGAACCTTACCTGTGACGGCCGTCGACCTGAGCTTTTCCGACCAGTACAACCACCCTCGACCCCTAGCAACGACTCCCCTGGACTCACGGCAGACCCTACTCCCTCCACACTCACCGGCGTGCTCTCTTTGGCCGTGTAGAAGGCTTGAACGTTAAAGGAAAAGGGGTTGATGTTGGTAGCTTCTAAAATGACGGTAGGGAGGGGAGTAGGGTTTTAAAGATATATTAGGGTTTGATTTTAGGGTTTGGTGAGGTAAAATGGTAAATGGGTTAGTGGGTAATGAGTGGGTAAATGGGCTATGACACCTCGACCCAAAATGCCACTCAACTATAAACCCGACTCATCTCGCGATATGAATTAAACAATTATTTTTATGCTTTTACCATTACCTTTACGCTACCATTAAATAATAAAACTCGCCCAAACGATAATAAAATACGGGGTATTACAGTCTTCCCCCCTTAAAAAGAACTTCGTCCCGAAGTTCGCTCCCATACCAAACATGTCCTACGAAAATATAAAAGACATCTCGTATAACTAACACGGTCAAACACACAACTAGACTACATAAACAAAACACACAACTAGACTACATAAACACGAAATGTTACATTCTACCCTCCTAAAAAGAAAGTTACGTCCCGTAACTTACCTCAAGGGAACAGATGTGGATAACTCTCTCTCATCGCGGCCTCGGTTTCCCAGGTAGCCTCCTCTGCTTTATGATTAGTCCACAACACTTTCACTAAAGCAGTCTCTCCGTGCCTGGTCTTTCTAACCTTCCTGTCCAAGATCTCCTTAGGCGTCTCGATGTAAGTCAACTGTTCGTCCACCTCGACCACAACATGGCTCAAAATGTGCGAAGGGTCACTCAAATATCTCCGCAACTGAGAAACATGGAAGACATTGTGTACCCTGGCTAAAGCTGGTGGTAGAGCTAGCCGGTATGCTACTTCCCCAACTCTATCCAGGATCTCATATGGCCCAATAAACTTCTGGCTCAACTTTCCCCGCTTCCCGAATCTCATCACTCCCTTCATCGGAGACACTCTAAGAAGTACTTTCTCCCCCACCTGGAAAGAAATGTCGCTTCTCCTAGCGTCGGCATAGCTCTTCTCGCGGTCCCCGGGCAGCCCTCATCTTCTCGCCGAATGATCCGCACTGTTCAACCATCTCTTGAATCATCTCTAGTCCTAAAACTACCGCATCACTCGATCATCCCAACACACAGACTCCTACACTTCCCGCCATACAGCCTCAAATGGAGCCATCCCAATACTAGCGTGGTAACTGTTGTTGTATGAAAACTCAATCAACCCCAGCCTATCCTCCCAAGACCCGCCGAACTCCAAAACACAAGCCCTCAACATGTCCTCGAGTGTCCGAATAGTCCTCTCTGTCGACCATCGTCAGAGTGGATGAAAAGCGGTGCTCATCTTTAATCGAGTACCCATTAGTGATCGTAACTCCCGCTGAATTTGGATAGAAACACAGAGTCTCTATCGGAAATGATGTCCTTGGGTACACCATGCAGCTTCACCACATACTGAACATAAGCCTTGGCCAACTCAGCTTTACTCCAAGTATCCTTCATGGGGACAAAGTGAGCCGACTTGGTTAGCCTATCCACGATCACCCAAATCATATTGTTACCTTTATGAGTTCGAGGCAACCCAACAATGAAATCCATGGAAATGCTTTCCCACTTCCACTCTGGCACATCTAGTGGTTGAACCTTCCCGTGCGGTCTCTTATGTTCACCCTTCACTCTCTCGGCATGTCAAGCATCGAGCTACGAACTCAAAGAACTTCCCTCTTCATATTCGGCCACCAAAAGGTCTTCTTGAGGTCCTTGTATAACTTATCTCCCCCAGGATGAACCGAGTATGGCGTGGCATGTGCCTCGGTAAGAATCTTCCTCTTGACTCATCATTATCCGGAACACACCACCGTCCCCAAACCTCGGACTACCATCAAAGATGGATAACAAACCTGAATCAACCCCGGCTTTCCGCTTTCTCTTGTCTTTGCGCCACTTCGAATTCTAGCATCGGTTTTCGTAGCTCTCGATCTCCTCATATAACTCCGGCTCAACGGTCAAGTCCCCAAGAGTCTCTCCTTGCCGGATCACGTGGATTCCCATACCCCGCAGCTCATTATGCATCCTCACTCTAGATCTAGCACTGCTCAAAGCATGGATGGATTTCCTGCTCAAGGCATCGGCTACGACATTCGCTTTCCCCTCATGATAAAGTATCTCCATGTCATAGTCGCCAATCAATTCGATCCATCTCCTCTGTCTCATGTTCAACTCCTTCTGTGTGTAAATGTACTTTAAGCTCTTGTGATCGGAAAACACTTTGAAGGTAGCCCCATAAAGATAGTGTCGCCATAGTTTGAGCGCAAACACCACAGCCCCCAACTCTAGATCATGAGTAGGGTAATTCTCCTCATAGGTCTTCAACTGTCGAGAAGCGTAAGCGATTACCTTCCCGTTTTGCATCAATACGCACCCCAGACCCTTCTTGGAAGCATCAGTATACACCTCGAAATTATCATTCCCATCTGGTAGTGCAAGGATAGGAGCTGTAGTGAGTCGTTCTTTGAGGGTTAGAAACGCCTCCTCACAACTCTCATCCCAAACAAACCTGTTCTCCTTCCGCATTAAGGACGTCAATTGTAACACCCCGCGCTTTCCTTATATTTTAAATAAATTTTTAAGTAATTTTTATTAAATAATTATTATTTAAAGCTTATTTTCATAAAATATCGTCATAGCCGTGTAACGGTAATAATAGTGTAGATTTTAATAATATTATTCTCCGTCTCGAGTTATAGTAGACTTGGGACGAAAATTCTAGTGGATACCGACTCATTTTGAGTTATTGGGCTTAACTTGACTCATGGGCCTTTTTCCCCCTCTTTTCTCTACACAAAACCTCAACTAAACCCTCACAACTTCATCTCCCTCACTTGTAATTTCTGAAATTTCCCAACAACCACCCCACCATTGTTGAACCTTCCCTTACTAACCCTAAAACCACCATATCTCACTCAATTCTTCACCAATCTCGTTCCTTTTCGCGCCATTCTCTTCCTTTTCTCATTTCCCTTCTTTCTAAGTAAGAAAGTCACCATCTTTTCCTCTATTTCCAAATTCTCATCTTACAAGGATGTGGATTCTTGACTTAATACCTTTATTTTTGTGTTTAGGGGAGAACTTGGACAACCCGGAGGAGGATAGCTACATCATTGACGAGTCTTTAGAAGATTGAAGTGCAAAAAGGTAACGGTGATGGGTTACTCGACTTTTATGTTAAAATTGTGTGGTTTTATGTAGTTATAATCTCATATGAATGTTAAAAGTTGTATCTTTCATGATTGGTGCTAATTTGGTTGTTGAATATCATGCTTGTTTGCAATTCTCACATGTTTGGATGAAAATCTCATGCTACATCTCTTGAATCCGAAATTACCCATTCACATGCTCAAATATGTTGTTTTTCCGAGTTAGAATCATGCTAGGATACGTAAACAATTGATGAGAAACGATTTTTGTTGGTTTCAAATGATTTGGAAGTGTTTTGCATGGAATCCGCGTGTTTGTAGTCCCAGTAGGGTGATCGTGAAGCAAATGTCTTGGCCATTGGGAGATCCTGTAAATTTTGAGCACATTTTAGAAAGGTCAGTAGTCCCAGTAGGATGTGACCTACTGGGAGTTTCTGTAAGTTTTGGACAAATTTTAGTAAGTCTCTAGTCCCACCGGTAGGATCGTGGCCGTGGCTGGAACTCTTGACCGGGAGTACACGAGGATTTTAGGTGATTTTGAGTTTGGGCGTATTCCCACCGGTAGGGTGATCGTGGTCTCTTGACTCTTGACCGACCGGGAGTGCATCAAGGTTTTATGAGTTTTTGAAATTTGGTCAGTAGTCCCAGTACCGGTGATCGCGGCTCGGCCCACTCGACCGGCTGGGAGTGCACTGTAAGTTTTATTTAAATTTTGACCTTGGCATGTTATCCCAGCCGGTGGCCCGGCGGCCGGTACACCACCCGGCTGGGAGTCCCCTGTTTGTTCTATTTCACTTGCGACTTCTAATAATGATTGAGCTATGCATGCATCTTCTTTCCTATCGATAATTGGTTACTTTAAGACTCATTAATGTTATGATCATGCATAATGGTTATGGTTCTTGTTCGGACCCGAGTGTGACGTTTTACATTGTGAGACTACTCGACATTCCCTATTTATTTGCCCTCGGACATTGGGTCACGGTTAGGTGCCATTGTTTCCGAGTTGGGCTATTTTTCCTTCCGCCTTTTTCGGACCGGGGGTCACGGTTAGGTGACAAGGTTCCGCTTGAGGTTACTCGACTTTCGGGCACGGTTAGGTGTACCATTTTTCGAGTCTTGGATACGATTTGGTATCGTTTGTCGAATCGGGTGTCGTCCATCCCGAGAGTCTGGGCCAGGTTTAGACTAGGACCGTATTATGATCGTCGTCCTACCAAGAGGTTGGAGTCTAGAGGGTTGTCTTGTTTGAGTCTATACTTTGTAATTTGTCTTACATTTGAGTTGAGTCAATATTTGACCGTTTGACCTAATAATTCTTCTCTCATTTATGCGTAACTACTCTTATTGCATTTTGTATACTAATCATGATCCTCTCGTCACCGTAAGTATTTTACTCTCATGCTTGTTTATTTAATTAAATTCTTAATTACTTGCATTTTGACATATTGTGGCTGGGAGAACCCTGAGTTACTCCCCACTGACTGTGGCTTTCATATTTATTATGAATGACAGGTTTGTGATGAAGCTTAAGTGGGGAAGACCGTGTGAGCTAGCGAGTTCTTACCTCGGACCTTATTTAGTTATCACATAATAGACTCACCTACTTTTCGAATCTATGTTAATTCGTGGGATATCTTTTCCCCAATAAATAGACTTGTTTTGTAAACTTAAACTTATCTGTCTAAACTTATTTATCGTGTTGGTGATGCCTCGCGTTGGACTTCATGAGAAGCCTTAAAAGTTTTCAAAAATCTCGTGTTTCCGCCACGATTTACTAGTTACTTTTCGTTACCTCAACGAGGGGTGTCACAGTTGGTATCAGAGCATGTATTGCTCCCGACGCACACACGTGTACCCCAACTTAAAATTCTTACTTGACCTTGAATAATGAATGAGAGATGGGTAGAATTAAGGACCTAAGTTGGTAGCCTTTTTGTGTATGCTTTGTGATAGGTTCTAACTTGTTTACCCTTGTGCAAAGAAGATGGTACGAGCGACCAATGTGGAGAATGCTATCATGCAAGCCCTCACTCAAGTGCTTGCTAATCAACAAAATGTTCAACCCGCTCCCCCTCTACATGAAGCCAACCGTCAAGGAAGCTATGCTTGGATTGCAAGTCAACTAGCAAGGAACAAGGCTAGGACCTATGGTGGTGAAGTGGATCCCGTTGCTCTCTCGGAATGGTTTCGTGATATGGAGAAGAACTTTTCTCTCTTTGATGCCCGAGAGGAGGACAAGGTGAGATTAGCCTCTCACTTTCTTGTGAAGGAAGCCGATAGGTGGTGGACTTTGACCGGTCCTACCGCTACTCAAGACCCCAACTTTGATTGGAACCGCTTCAAGTCACTCGTGGAGACTCGCTTCTACCCTAAGGAGCTCAAGCAACAAAGATTGAAGGAATTCATGGATTTCAAGCAAGGGAAGCTATCAATTCAAGCCTACACCGACAAGTTTAATGAACTTGCTCATTATGCCTCCAAGTTCGTGAAAGATGAAGAAGATCGTGTCTACTTCTACAAGAACAAGTTGAACCCTAAGGTGGAAAGCATGGTGAGAAGAAGCTCAACTACCTTTGTGGAAGTTTATGATGATGCTATTTGGGCCGAAAGCTCTTTGAAGGCCATTGAAGAAGATTCCAAAATCCACTCCTCTTCTCATTCTTATCGTTCTAACTTTCATGGCAAGAGACCATTTGTGCCTTCTACTTCCAACTATGCCAACAAGAGAAGGTTTGTGCCAAGGATGCAAGATCATGGAGGACAAGGACCGAGAGTTCAAGAACCTAGAGGACAAGTTCCCACACCAACTAATGAACTTGAGAAGGACCGTAAGTGCTACCATTGTAGACAAGCTCTACACCCCGGAGTTGGATGTTATGGCAAGCCCTTGACTTGCTTTCATTGTAAGAAGCCCGGACATCGTGTTGCCGATTGCCCCGAGAAGAAGAATGCCCCTACTCCAAATGCTAGGCCAAGAGGAACTATCTTTGTCATGAGTCGAGCCGAAGCCGCCGCTCATCCCGATATCATTACGGGTATGTTCTCAATTTTTGATCAACCTTGCCTTATTCTATTCGATACCGGCGCATCTTTATCCTTTATATCTTCCAAGTTTTCGGAAAAATTAGCCCTTGAACCAATTCCTAGTGAGGAAACTTCTATATCTTTACCTTCCAGAGAAATGTTCTCTTGTTCCCTTTCTTTCTCCGACATTCCTATCTCTATTTCGGGAACCTTGTTCCCCGCTAACCTACTTCGTTTTCCCCTTGAGGAATTCGATGTGATTTTGGGTATGGATTGGTTGTCAAAGTATGATGCAATATTCGAGTGTAGAGACCAAAAGATTCGCCTCAAGAGTCCGCTAGGCACTCGTGTGTCCTATAGAGGAGTCCGTTCCCAAGAAGGTGTGAAATTGATTTCCGCTTTGAAGTTGATGAGTATGAGGAGGAAAGGTTACCAAATCTTTCTATGCGTGGTGACTTCTACCTCCCCTTCCTTACCAAAGATCGAAGAAGTGCCCGTGGTTTGTGAGTTCGCCGATGTCTTTCCCAAGAATTGCCCTAAATTCCTCCCGAGCGTGATGTTGAGTTCTCTATCGACCTTGTACCCGGAACCGGTCCGATTGCTAAAGCCCCGTACCGTATGGCGCCAACCGAGTTGAAGGAGTTGAGAAAGCAACTTGATGAGATGATTGAGAAAGGATTCATTAGACCTAGTGCCTCGCCTTGGGGTGCTCCCGTTCTCTTTGTGAAGAAGAAAGATGGATCTATGAGACTTTGCATTGACTACCGTGAGCTTAACCGTGTTACCATCAAGAACAAGTATCCTCTACCAAGGATTGAAGATTTGTTTGATCAACTCAAAGGTGCTTCTACTTTCTCCAAGATTGATTTGAGATCCGGTTATCACCAAATTCCCGTTCGTGAGTCCGACATCCCTAAGACCGCCTTTAGCACGAGATATGGACATTTCGAGTTTAAGGTGATGCCCTTTGGTTTAACCAATGACCCTTCTATCTTCATGGACCAAATGAACCGGACCTTTAGTGAGTTCTTAGACAAGTGTGTTGTGGTTTTCATCGACGATATCCTCATCTATTCCAAGTCCGAAGAAGAGCATGCCGATCACCTTCGTATCATTTTGGAGATCCTCCGTCGTCAAAAGTGGTTTGCCAAATTCTCCAAATGCGAATTTTGGTTGTCTAAGGTGTCTTTCCTAGGCCATGTGATATCTAAAGATGGTGTCATGGTAGATCCTTCGAAGATTGAAGCCGTGATCGAGTGGAAGAGTCCAACCGATGTTGGTGAGATCCGTAGTTTCTTGGGTTTGGCGGGTTACTACCGTCGCTTTGTGAAAGATTTTTCCAAGCTTGCTAGACCGATGACTCAACTTTTGAAGAAAGAGACCAAGTTTGTGTGGACCGAAGCTTGTGAAAGTGCATTCCAAGAGTTGAAGAAGAGGTTGACTACCGCTCCCGTGTTGACCTTGCCCGAGGATGGAGTTGATTTTGATGTGTTTTGTGATGCTTCTAAGATGGGTTTGGGTTGTGTTCTCATGCAAAATAGAAGAGTTGTTGCCTATGCTTCGCGACAATTGAGAGTTCATGAGGTGAACTATCCCACTCATGATTTGGAGTTAGCCGCCATCGTTCATGCTTTGAAGATGTGGAGACACTACCTCATTGGAGTCCATTGCCGTATCTACACCGACCATAAGAGTTTGAGGTACATCTTCACCCAAAAGGATTTGAATATGAGACAACGACGATGGTTGGAATTGGTGAATGATTACGACATGGAGTTGTTGTATCATGAAGGAAAGGCAAATGTGGTTGCCGATGCCCTTAGTAGGAAGTCTACTCATCCCTTGAGCGCTATTCGTGTGCTCCCCGATGACCTTTGTGCCGAGTTTCGTAAGTTAAGTTTGCAACTTGTAGAGAGTGGTTTTGATTATCTTGGTGCTCTGGTTGCTGAACCCGTTCTTCACCGTGAGATTCTAGATAGCCTTGTGGACGATGCTACATTTAAAAGTTTTCAAGCCAAGCTTCTTGAAGGGAAAGCAAAGGATTGTGAGATTGATGCTAGAGGTTACCTCCGTTACCGAGGACGCATGTATGTGCCCGATGCCGTTGACTTGAGGAAGAGAGTTCTAGATGAAGCTCATCTATCACCTTATTCGATTCACCCCGGAGGAGACAAGATGTATAAGGATTTGAAGCTTCAGTTTTGGTGGCCTAACATGAAGAATGACATTGTGTCATATGTGGGAAGATGTCTTACTTGCCAACAAGTAAAGATTGAGCATAAGAGACCCGGTGGTTTGCTACAATCGTTGGATGTTCCTTTATGGAAGTGGGAGTCCATTTCCATGGATTTTGTGATGGCTTTGCCCAAGACCGTTGGTGGAAAAGATGCCGTATGGGTTGTTGTGGATAGGTTGACCAAGTGTGCTAGGTTCATCCCTATCAAAGAAACTTGGAGTTTAGACCGTCTTGCTAGTGCTTATGTTGATGAGATCGTTCGTTACCATGGTGTTCCTAAGGAGATCATTTCGGATCGCGACCCGCGTTTTTGTTCAAGATTTTGGAAAGCTTTGCAAGATGTTATGGGTAGTAAGTTGTTGATGAGTACCGCTTTTCATGCCGCTACCGATGGACAATCCGAAAGGACGATTCAAACTTTAGAAGACTTGTTGCGTGCTTGTGCCCTTGATTTTCATTCTAGTTGGGAGAAGAGCTTACCTTTGGTGGAATTTTCTTACAACAATAGTTATCATGCTTCTATCAAGATGGCCCCTTATGAAGCCCTTTATGGAAGGAAATGTCGTAGTCCGATTTGTTGGGATCAAGCAAGTGATGTCCGTGATCTAGGACCCGACAAGTTAGCCGAGACGATTGATCAAGTGAAGCTCATCCGTGAAAGAATGAAAGTCGCCCAAGATCGCCAGAAATCCTATGCCGATGTTCGCCGTCGACCCTTGGAATTTGAAGTTGGAGATAAAGTGTTCTTGAAAGTGTCCCCGATGAAAGGAGTAAAGAGATTTGGAGTCAAAGGGAAGTTGAGTCCAAAGTACATTGGACCTTATGAAGTGGTAAAGAGGATTGGTGTCGTGGCTTATAAGTTGGATTTGCCCCCGAGTTTGGGTAAAGTTCATGATGTCTTTCATGTTTCTCAACTTAGGAAATACATTAGCGACCCTAGTCATGTGTTGCAAAATGAGATTCCCGAGCTTGAGCCTAGTCTTTCTTTCGAGGAGAGACCGATTCGTATCTTGGATAAGAAGGAGAAGAAGCTAAGGAGCAAAGTGGTGCCCTTGGTGAAGGTTTTGTGGAAGTGTGGTGATGTAGAAGAAGAGACTTGGGAGCCGGAAGCTTCCATGCGTGTCAAGTACCCTAGCTTGTTTTCTTAAGGTAATACCTTTTCGTTTCAAGTTTCGAGGGCGAAACTTTTTAAAAGGTGGGATGATTGTAACACCCCGCGCTTTCCTTATATTTTAAATAAATTTTTAAGTAATTTTTATTAAATAATTATTATTTAAAGCTTATTTTCATAAAATATCGTCATAGCCGTGTAACGGTAATAATAGTGTAGATTTTAATAATATTATTCTCCGTCTCGAGTTATAGTAGACTTGGGACGAAAATTCTAGTGGATACCGACTCATTTTGAGTTATTGGGCTTAACTTGACTCATGGGCCTTTTTCCCCCTCTTTTCTCTACACAAAACCTCAACTAAACCCTCACAACTTCATCTCCCTCACTTGTAATTTCTGAAATTTCCCAACAACCACCCCACCATTGTTGAACCTTCCCTTACTAACCCTAAAACCACCATATCTCACTCAATTCTTCACCAATCTCGTTCCTTTTCGCGCCATTCTCTTCCTTTTCTCATTTCCCTTCTTTCTAAGTAAGAAAGTCACCATCTTTTCCTCTATTTCCAAATTCTCATCTTACAAGGATGTGGATTCTTGACTTAATACCTTTATTTTTGTGTTTAGGGAGAACTTGGACAACCCGGAGGAGGATAGCTACATCATTGACGAGTCTTTAGAAGATTGAAGTGCAAAAAGGTAACGGTGATGGGTTACTCGACTTTTATGTTAAAATTGTGTGGTTTTATGTAGTTATAATCTCATATGAATGTTAAAAGTTGTATCTTTCATGATTGGTGCTAATTTGGTTGTTGAATATCATGCTTGTTTGCAATTCTCACATGTTTGGATGAAAATCTCATGCTACATCTCTTGAATCCGAAATTACCCATTCACATGCTCAAATATGTTGTTTTTCCGAGTTAGAATCATGCTAGGATACGTAAACAATTGATGAGAAACGATTTTTGTTGGTTTCAAATGATTTGGAAGTGTTTTGCATGGAATCCGCGTGTTTGTAGTCCCAGTAGGGTGACCGTGGCCCATCTTGACCACTGGGAGATCCTGTAAATTTTGAGCACATTTTAGAAAGGTAGTCCCAGTAGGGACCAGTGACCGTGGGCCGGTGGCGATCTCTTGACCCGTGGGAGTTTCTGTAAGTTTTGGACAAATTTTAGTAAGTCTGTAGTCCCAGTAGGGTGACCGGCGGGCCTCTTGACCGTTTGGGAGTACACCGAGGATTTTAGGTGATTTTGAGTTTGGGCGTATTCCCAGTAGGGTGGCCGGGCCGGTCTCTTGACCTACCGGGAGTGCACCGAAGGTTTTATGAGTTTTGAAATTTGGTCATGTAGTCCCAGTAGGGTGTGCCCGGCTAGGCCTCTTGACCATTTGGGAGTGCACTTGTAAGTTTTATTTAAATTTTGACCTTGGCATGTTATCCCAAATGGGGTGGCCGGCGGCCGGTACACCACCCTTTGGAGTCCCCTGTTTGTTCTATTTCACTTGCGACTTCTAATAATGATTGAGCTATGCATGCATCTTCTTTCCTATCGATAATTGGTTACTTTAAGACTCATTAATGTTATGATCATGCATAATGGTTATGGTTCTTGTTCGGACCCGAGTGTGACGTTTTACATTGTGAGACTACTCGACATTCCCTATTTATTTGCCCTCGGACATTGGGTCACGGTTAGGTGCCATTGTTTCCGAGTTGGGCTATTTTTCCTTCCGCCTTTTTCGGACCAGGGGTCACGGTTAGGTGACAAGGTTCCGCTTGAGGTTACTCGACTTTCGGGCACGGTTAGGTGTACCATTTTTCGAGTCTTGGATACGATTTGGTATCGTTTGTCGAATCGGGTGTCGTCCATCCCGAGAGTCTGGCCAGGTTTAGACTAGGACCGTATTATGATCGTCGTCCTACCAAGAGGTTGGAGTCTAGAGGGTTGTCTTGTTTGAGTCTATACTTTGTAATTTGTCTTACATTTGAGTTGAGTCAATATTTGACCGTTTGACCTAATAATTCTTCTCTCATTTATGCGTAACTACTCTTATTGCATTTTGTATACTAATCATGATCCTCTCGTCACCGTAAGTATTTTACTCTCATGCTTGTTTATTTAATTAAATTCTTAATTACTTGCATTTTGACATATTGTGGCTGGAGAACCCGAGTTACTCCCACCGACCGTGGCTTTCATATTTATTATGAATGACAGGTTTGTGATGAAGCTTAAGTGGGGAAGACCGTGTGAGCTAGCGAGTTCTTACCTCGGACCTTATTTAGTTATCACATAATAGACTCACCTACTTTTCGAATCTATGTTAATTCGTGGGATATCTTTTCCCCAATAAATAGACTTGTTTTGTAAACTTAAACTTATCTGTCTAAACTTATTTATCGTGTTGGTGATGCCTCGCGTTGGACTTCATGAGAAGCCTTAAAAGTTTTCAAAAATCTCATGTTTCCGCCACGATTTACTAGTTACTTTTCGTTACCTCAACGAGGGGTGTCACATCAATGGCTTGGCGATCTTTGAGAAGTCCTTGACAAACCTTCGGTAATAACCTGCTAGCCCCAAGAAGCTTCGGATCTCACCCACATTCTTAGGACTCTGCCATCTCGTCACTGCCTCAATCTTGCTAGGATCAACCGACGCCCCTTCCTTGGAAATCACATGGCCCAGAAAAGCAACTTTCTTCAACAAACTCGCACTTGCTCGACTTGGCATATAATCGGTTCTCCTCCAAGGTTTTCAAGACTAACCTCAAATGTTCCTCATGTTCCTCCTCATTCTTGGAGTATACCAGGATATCATCGATGAACACAACCACGAACTTGTCCAAGTAAGGACCAACACTCGATTCATCAAATCCATAAACATCTGTCTTTGGCGCATTAGTCAACCCGAATGGCATGACCACGAACTCATAGTGCCCATATCTTGTTACGAAGCGGTCTTAGGTATATCCTCGTTCTTAATTCTCAACTGGTGATAACCCGACCTCAAATCGATCTTAGAGAAAACTCCGGCTCCACTCAATTGATCGAACAAATCATCGATCCTTGGCAAAGGATAACGGTTCTTGATGGTCACATTGTTCAACTCACGGTAATCCACGCAAAGTCTCAAGCTTCCATCTTTCTTCTTGACAAACAACACTGTGCTCCCAAGGTGAAACACTAGGCCGTATGTAACCTTTCTCTGCTAGCTCATCCAACTGCTTCTTCAATTCCTCCATCTCTTTCGACCTCATACGGTAAGGTGGTTTAGAAATCGGCCCTTTCACGGCTTCGATCAATGGAAAAGTCCACTTCTCTTTTCGGTGGTAACCACGGAATGTCCTCCGGAAATACATTCTCGAACTCCCTCACCACTGGAATCTCAGACACCTTAGGGGTCTCCGACTCACTATCCCACATCTGGCACAAGATTAACTGATCCCCTTTCCTCAGACTTGACTTTAGGGTGTTAACAGATATGAATTTGACTCTTGGCTTGACCACATACCCCTTATAAGACAGCCTAGTTCCCTTAGGTCCCCTCAAAGAGATTTTCTTCTGATAGCAGTCGATAAAAGCCTTGTACTTCCCTAACCAGTCCATCCCCAGAATCACCTCGAAACCCCCAAGGAAACTCTATAAGGTCACAGTGAAACACAACCTCTCCGATCCCGAATTGGTACCCCAGTGTAGACTCTATCACAAGATACCGACTCCCCCAAAGGTACCACTACCGAATCAACAATTCTATCATATGACTTAAGGTTTAAGACTACGCATGTTCATGCAGATATAAAGGAATGTGTAGCTCCGGAATCAAACAACACAAAGGTGGGTTTAGAGTTAACAGAAATGTACCGGTCACCACATGAGAGTCATTCTTAGTCGCCTCCTTGCCCATGGCGAAGAGCTTGCCACGGACTTAGCCCCACTCGACTTGAAGAAGTCCGCTCCAGGATTGTTTGTTCCCTTCATTTGCAGTCTTCTGAAAGTTGGTGCTCCCACTCTGGGCTCTGCTGATTACAGTTACTTCGGTAGTTGTTGTAGCTTCCTTGGTAGCTGTTACTAGCTCCAGACCTCGCACCTCCCCCATAGCTTGGACATAGGTGTGCGATAACTGCTATACCTGCACCCCACCGAACGAGAGCCACCAACCCGGACATAGGTGCCCTGTATCCACCAGACCGATTCGCCCCGGATGATCGGCATTCAAACCTCTTGTGTCTGTCTTTCCACAGACCAAAACAAGTAAGCCCCGAGAACTACCTCCCCGCCGGTGCCCCCGAAGCCGCCTCCACTCGAGCTCTCATACCCCACAGGCACTTGTTAGTGGAGTACCCACCATATCTGCCCCGAACTCGCTTCTTTGCCCCAGATATCGCTTGTGGTCTCCGACTTCCTTTTCTCGGCCTTGCCTTTCTTATCGGCCTTGATGCTGTTCGAGAGTCTTTCAAAGACACCGACCCTCAAGTAAATGTCCTCTGAGCGTAGTGGGTGGAGCCGCTGTGAGCCTCTTCTTGATGTCCATAGTGAGCCCCCGCTCAAACCTCATGCCAAGATAGCTTCATTCTCGCCCAAAGTCATCGGTGTATGAGGATAATCGTCGAAATTTCCGATGATAAGTCTCCACTGTCATATCTTTTGTCATCTTGAAGGTGTCGAACTCCTCCCGTAGTTTGGCTTTTTGGAACTCGGGCATAAACTCATTCTTCAAAAGCTCTTGGAATTCCAACCAAGATACATGTCCCGTCTCAAGATCCCTAGCAACCTCTCGTATCTCCACCTTGTTCTGGTCCACTATCCACCATGTGGCCCTAAGATAGTGGGCGCTTGATCCACTGCGGCTCTTCCGGACATGCTAACAGTTCAAACAGATTGGTGAATTCTCTACACCATTCCCCAAAGAATCGTGGTTCCCCCTCTCCAGTGAATATTGTGGGGTTATGCCTTGCCACAATGGTACTCATCTTTCCGGGTCAATCGTTTGGCCTTTAGGGCCTCATTCTCGGCTCGAGCCTATCCAACTCCGCTTGGATGTCATTAGCGATGGTATCCCTTCTCGGAGGCATGTCTATTAAATTTAAGAGAGAGTTAGTGATGTTCCCTGCAACACTAGAATTACTTAGTCAGTCCTACCCTACATATTTAGCTAACATGGTTCAGGGATCACATAACCGCATATCACTAGACATAACATCCATCTTAAAATCTTAAGCATCATATATATATAAATATCTCACTTCATTATTATGCCAATTCTTGCCTCCGAATCACAATTAAACACATGTATACTTATACTAACAAAGATATCACTTTGCCTAATTCTCTCATCATGGAATAGTTTTCCATGTTCAATATCACACAACTTCCCTACTCTACCCTTTTCTCTTGTATGATCTCAAGGTACCGGTCAAACCGAGAGGGCCAATGGTTCATGTGAGGGGCCCCTTACTTATCCCTTACCTTTAGTGTGCTCCTAACAGTTCTATCCCGGGGTTCATTTTATTTGACTCTTCCTAAATTCATTGGATTCATTGGTTTAGGCCTGAGGATCGTTCGCTCTGATACCACTTTGTAACACCCCCATTTATTTAAGGGCCTGAACTAGGACTCCTCAGATAAATGATGGTGTTACCATCTCTAAAACCCGAGGCGAGAGATAACAAAGGAAAGAAACACGATTTTTATTATAATGTTTATAGTGACATTACAAATCGAAATTAAAACAAAGTCTCCAAATACGACCAAAAGATAAGTCTGATAAAACTACTAAAAAGACTAAGGTGGGCTAGGCACTAAGTCAGTCATCCAAGCTCTCTTCCCGGCCAGCTCCCATCAGTCTCTGAATACCTGTCAATCTGCTCCCCAATAATTGGATCATCACAGGCGTACACGAATACACGGGGTCACCACGGTTGAGTAGGTAATACAATAAACAGTAACACAAAACACATACTCCTCCATCACCAACACCGCCATCACAACTCACAACCCGGACAACCCACCCATACCGATCCCTAGACTATAAATATCGACCGTAGCCGATCTGCCAGCTCGCAGCTGAGGACACCAGGGCAAGTCCTGCAGAACCCGCCTGGGCCTTATCACAATGTCATCATCACCACCTCCACCAACTCCAATGTAATAATATAATAAAACAGTTCAACAATAGTACTTAACGAAATGAAATCAGGCAATCATATTACAACATGTAAATCACCGATTTAGTCAATCCAGTCACATAGTGTTATATCAAGTCCAGTGTATTCCCCTACCTCAAATAGCGGTGATAAGCTAATCTGCAGATCGAAGTACTCCACCCGAAACTCGCCACCTAAACATATATATATAACATAATTAATTCTCTTACTAATCCCGTTCCCATAATCAAAAGTTACTATAAGTAGAAACTTTCCCAATTTAGAAATTACTAAAAATATAAGTTACTCAAAATAGAAAGTTTCCTAAAATGGGAAGTTTCCCAAAGTAGCAATTACCAAAAATAGCAAGTTACTAAAAATAGTAACTTTCCCGAAATAAAATCCCGACTCAAAAGCTTAAATACATTATTCCGTCACCGCTACTTAAAATTAACTTAATAATCAAAACTAATAATGTAAATATTAGAAGTATACACATTCCCGACTCATTAAAATAAAACCCGTAACAAAACTAATTCAAAAACAACGCACAACCCGACACACGCGCACCCCCCCTTTTCAACCCGTCACAACTCGCCCCTCAACCACCAATCCTCATCCGACCACCGGGCCTGACACCAGGTCTGGCCTGGTCACCTCCCACCACCACCAACGTGGTCGACCCACGCCGGCGGTCGAGCCACCACCACCAAAACCCCCCCGCTGCGTTCCTCGCCGCCACAAATGCCACCAATGACCCCTTTCCCAACTCGCCTACCACCACGACACTCCCCTGCCACCTTACCAACCACCACCATTGACACCACCGTCGCACGGCGATTTCGACACACGTGGCACCACCGATTCGACCTTCCCCGAGTCCACGGTGGTGCCACCCCTTTTCCCTATGTCCAAACGCAATCAAAACCCCCAACCAACCCCGACACCTAAACACCACCACTGCAACCACCACCAGCAACGACCACCACTCTAACCACCACCACCCGACTCGACTCCACACCAACAACACATCCCACAACCCCACGACCACCACAACAGTCCCTAAAAGACGCATAACTCAATACAAAAACAGATGACAGAAATGAAAACAGGGAACCTTACTCGTGATTATCGCCGACCGAGCTTTTCCGACCAAAGACAACCACCCTCGACCCCTAGCAACGACTCCCCGGACTCACGGCGCACCCTACTCCCTCCACACTCACCGGCGTGCTCTCTTTGGCCGTGAGAGGCTTGAACGTGAAAGGAAAAGGGGTTGATGTTGGTAGCTTCTAAAATGACGGTAGGGAGGGGAGTAGGGTTTTAAAGATATATTAGGGTTTGATTTTAGGGTTTGGTGAGGTAAAATGGTAAATGGGTTAGTGGGTAATGAGTGGGTAAATGGGCTATGACACCTCGACCCAAAATGCCACTCAACTATAAACCCGACTCATCTCGCGATATGAATTAAACAATTATTTTTACGCTTTTACCATTACCTTTACGCTACCATTAAATAATAAAACTCGCCAAACGATAATAAAATACGGGGTATTACAAAGAGATAACAAAGGAAACCCGAGGCAAGAGATAACAAAGGAAAGAAACACAGATTTTTATTATAATGTTTATAGTGACATTACAATCAAATTAAAACAAAGTCTCCAAATACGACCAAAAGATAAGTCTGATAAAACTACTAAAAAGACTAAGGTGGGCTAGGCACTAAGTCGGTCATCCAAGCTCTCTTCCCGCCAGCTCCCATCACCCTACGAATACCACAATCTGCTCCCCAATAATTGGATCATCACAGCGTACACGAATACACGGGGTCGACCACGAAGGCGAGTAGGTAATACAATAAACGGAACACAAAACACATACTCCTCCATCACCAACACCGCCATCACAACTCACAACCCGGACAACCCAAACCATACCGATCCCGGTAGACTATAAATATCGACCGTAGCCGATCTGCCACTCGCACTGAGGACACCAGGGCAAGTCTGCCGAGAACCCGCCCGGGCCTTATCACAATGTCATCATCACCACCTCCACCAACTCCAATGTAATAATATAATAAAACAAGTTCAACAATAGTACTTAACGAAATGAAATCGTGCAATCATATTACAACATGTAAATCACCGATTTAGTCAATCCATCCACATAGTGTTATATCAAGTCCAGTGTATTCCCCTACCTCAAATAGCGGTGATAAGCTAATCGCAGATCGGAAGTACTCCACCCGAAACTCGCCACCTAAACATATATATATAACATAATTAATTCTCTTACTAATCCCGTTCCCATAATCAAAAGTTACTATAAGTAGAAACTTTCCCAATTTAGAAATTACTAAAAATATAAGTTACTCAAAATAGAAAGTTTCCTAAAATGGGAAGTTTCCCAAAGTAGCAATTACCAAAAATAGCAAGTTACTAAAAATAGTAACTTTCCCGAAATAAAATCCCGACTCAAAAGCTTAAATACATTATTCCGTCACCGCTACTTAAAATTAACTTAATAATCAAAACTAATAATGTAAATATTAGAAGTATACACATTCCCGACTCATTAAAATAAAACCCGTAACAAAACTAATTCAAAAACAACGCACAACCCGACACACGCGCACCCCCCTTTTCAACCCGTCACAACTCGCCCCTCAACCACCAATCCTCACCGCCGACCACCAGGCCTGACACCAGGTCTGGCCTGGTCACCTCCCACCACCACCAACGTGGTCGACCCACGCCGGCGGTCAGAGCCACCACCACCAAAACCCCCGCTGCGTTCGCGCGCCACAAATGCCACAAACAGCCCCTTTCCCAACTCGCCTACCACCACGACACTCCCCGCCACCTTACCAACCACCACCATTGACACCACCCGCACGGCGACTCGACACATGTGGCACCACCGATTCGACCTTCCCCGAGTCCACGGTGGTGCCACCCCTTTTCCCTATGTCCAAACGCAATCAAAACCCCCAACCAACCCCGACACCTAAACACCACCACTGCAACCACCACCAGCAATGACCACCACTCTAACCACCACCACCCGA
>NW_027413214.1:68380-92950 GCF_048544455.1 Silene latifolia | reverse complement strand
TTTATTAGTAATTGTGACTCGTTGTGTGAACTATTTGTCCTTGTTCATTAGTCTTCGCGACTCGTTATGTTTGAAGAGAATTCAGCCGAGCATTCCTCTTTTGAACCCGGTTTTGGACCTTGCACAAGATTGAGGTCTAACATGAATTCCGTCTAAGAAGTCGTGCCTTTTTCCAGCATGGGATTAATCTTTGGTGAGTTTGGGACGTTTTTGTGTAGGAACTTGTATCCCAAAGCTTTTCCTATCATTGAGTTTGCCAAGCTTTTAGAACAGCGCGCAATCAGGAACAATGCTGGAGCAGGCTTCGTTTTATGTGCATTATGTCGCTATCAACATTCCTCTTTTGATCAAACATAGCTCAAGGGCCCTTAGAAGAGTATTTGCAGCATTGCCAAAGTCTTCCAAGTGAGTCCAAGTGTGCATAAACAAGACTTGAGCTAGTAAACAAGGGATTGTTGTACTATTAGTTTACTTTCTATCTTTTATGCTTTATGTCCTTTTCATTTCTGTTTTCTTGTAAGGTCTCTTGGCTGCCGTGTTTTGTACAATTAGCAGCTCATTTGTGACCCTAGGATGCACTCTTAGATGAAGGGAGGAGATTGTCTTGCTTGTCCTATAAAAGCAAGCACAACCCCTAGCAAAAATCAGATTTTTTTGAATGAAAAAACCCTAAGAAGCAACCTGCTTTCTTTCTTCTTTATCTTTGCTTTGTGCTTGATAAAACTCCCTTGCTTAGTGCTAGGAGGTTGGATAAGTCCTTTGCTAAGTGCTTGGACAAGTCCTAGGCTTAATTCATTGCTTTGTGTTCGAATTAAGTCATACCTTGAGTCCTAAACAAGCTGAGTTTTCTTTGTTTGTCATTTGGGAATTTCGTGTCTAATATCAACTCAAATCTGATAGTTTTAGTTCAAATTGGTTATCAGAGCTTTGGTTAACAACAAAATCCTTTCTTTGTGAGTTCATTATACCCTAACCACATTAAAAACACAAAAACCAACCATGAGTGAAGAAAGGATTGCTGGAATTGAAACACAAGTTACTCAACTTTCTGAAAAATGTGATTTGTTGCTAGAATCTCTCAATGTTATCATGGCTAATATTCCAACACCACCACCAAGAGGAGGACGACCACCTAGAGGCAGGGGTAGAGGCCGTGGCCTCATGGGGAGAGGACGAGCTCACGGTGGCCATGAAGAAGAGGAGCTTTCTGATTCGGAGGAGTCTATGGCCGAGGCCTTTCATGGAGAACCCAACAAAGACTTAAAGGTAGAAATTCCTGATTTTCATGGTAGTTTAAACCCCGAGGATTTGTTAGATTGGTTTAGGACCATTGAAAGAGTCTTTGAGTTTAAAGGTTATTCTGATGGCAAAGCTTTTAAAGTTGCAATCTTGAAACTCAAAGGCTATGCCTCCCTTTGGTATGAGAACTTAAAAATCAGAGAAGAAGGGATGGTAAGGAACCTATTAAGTCTTGGTTAAAACTGAAAAAGAAGCTTAATGAGAAGTTTATACCTAAAGAGTACACTCAAGACATTTTCATTAAGCTCACACAACTTAAACAAGACCAACAACCACTTGAGTCATATCTTAGAGACTTTGAACAACTTACTTTGCAATGTGAACTCAATGAGAAGCCCGAACAGAAAATTGCTAGATTTGTTGAAGGGTTAGATACTAAGATTGCTCATAGGGTTAGAATGCAACAAGTATGGTCCTTTGATGAAGCCGTTAATTTGGCTTTAAGGGTTGAGAAAATGGGTAAAGGGAAGGCTACAACCACCAAACCAACCACCAAAACAGCCACCTTTAGACCCCCAACCAGTTTCAAAATTAATGAACCACCCTCTCAAAACAAAACCACCATACTTGACAAGGGAAAAGCAGCCGAAACCTCACAAAAAAAAAACCATGCCTCTCAAAAAATGTTACCAATGCCAAGGTTATGGTCACTTTGCCAAAGAATGCCCAACCAAGAGAGCCCTTAGTAGCTTTGAAGTGGTTCATTGGGGAGATGATGAGATTCTTGTGTGTGATGAGGAAATGGAGGGAACGGACCATGAAGAGGATGATGTGGTTATGCCGGATGCGGGTCTTAGCTTGGTTACTTGGAGAGTGATGCATACCCAACCCCAACCCTTGGAAATGGACCAAAGACAACAAATCTTTAGGTCTAGGTGCACCATTAAGGGAAGAGTTTGCAATCTTATCATTGATGGAGGGAGTTGTACCAATGTAGCCTCTAGTACTCTCATTGAAAAGCTATCTTTACCCACACAAGACCATCCTAGTCCTTATAAATTAAGGTGGCTTAACAAGGGGGCAGAAGTTAGAGTTGATAAGCAATGCTTGGTTCCTTTTTCCATTGGCAAAAACTATGTAGATGAAGCTCTTTGTGATGTTCTTCCAATGGATGCTTGTCACTTGCTACTTGGGAGACCGTGGGAGTTTGATAGGGACTCGGTTCATCATGGTAAAGACAACACCTACACCTTCAAATTTGGCTCAAGAAAGGTCATCCTAGCACCTTTACCACCTGTTCTCAAGCATATTCCAACACCCTCCATGCTTGAGCCATCTAAGGAAGTGTTACTAATCAATGGGGCAGAAATGTTGCAAGAGTTAAAGGAGGATAGGGACGTGTATGTGCTTATAGCCAAGGAAGTGGCGGGAGAGCAAGAGAAGGGGCTGCCTAGTGAGGTCCAACGCCTACTCAAAACCTATGGTGATGTGTTTCCAAATGAGCTTCCTAGTGGTTTGCCTCCTCTTAGAGGAATTGAGCATCAAATTGATTTCATTCCGGGAGCTACTCTACCCAACAAGGCAGCCTATAGAAGTGATCCTAAAGCTAGCCAAGAATTGCAACAACAAATTGGAGAGCTCATGAGCAAGGGTTTTGTGAGGGAGAGCCTTAGCCCTTGTGCCGTTCCAGCCTTGCTTGTGCCCAAGAAAGATGGGTCATGGAGGATGTGCACCGATAGTAGAGCCATCAACAACATAACCATCAAGTATAGGTTTCCTATACCAAGGCTTGATGACATCCTAGATGAGCTTAGTGGAGCCAAACTGTTTTCAAAGATTGATTTAAGGCAAGGTTATCATCAAGTAAGAATCAAAGAAGGAGATGAGTGGAAAACCGCATTCAAAACAAAGCATGGGTTGTATGAATGGCTTGTCATGCCATTTGGTCTTTCTAATGCACCAAGCACTTTCATGAGGCTTATGAATGAAGTGCTTAGGCCTCACTTGGGCAGCTTTGTTGTTGTATACTTTGATGACATCTTGGTGTATAGTCCTAACAAAGAAGAGCACCTCAATCATTTACAAATATTGTTTGACACTCTTAGGGAACACAAGTTGTATGGGAAGCTTGAGAAGTGTTCTTTTATGCAAAGTGAAGTCCAATTCTTGGGTTTCATCATTTCTGACCGTGGCATATTAGTTGATCAAGAGAAGGTTAAAGCAATCAAGTCATGGCCTATTCCTAGGAATATCACGGATGTGAGGAGCTTTCATGGGTTAGCATCATTTTATAGGAGGTTTATCAAGGATTTTAGCACTCTCATGGCTCCTATAACTGAATGTATGAAGAAGGGGGAGTTCAAATGGGGAGATAAGGCTGAAACTTCCTTCAACACCATCAAGGAAAAGCTATGTGAGTCTCCTATTCTTGCTTTGCCAAATTTTGATAAGTTATTTGAAGTTGAGTGTGATGCTAGTGGCATTGGCATTGGGGCTGTCCTTGTTCAAGAGCACAAGCCAATTGCTTACTTTAGTGAGAAATTGAGTGGTGCCAAGCTAAATTACTCAACTTATGACAAAGAGTTCTATGCCATTGTAAGAGCCTTAACTCATTGGAGCCATTACCTCAAGCCAAGGCCCTTTGTTCTTCATTCGGATCATGAGGCTCTTAAGTACATCAATGGGCAGCATAAGCTCAACCATAGACATGCCAAATGGGTTGAGTTCTTACAATCATTCAACTTTGCAAGCAAGTACATAGAAGGGAAGGATAACGTGGTTGCGGATGCTCTATCAAGGAGGTTCATTATGTTGAGTTACATGGAACAAAGAGTGCTTGGGTTTGAGCACATGAAAGAGTTTTACCAAGAGGATCCAGATTTCAAGGAGGAGTGGGGGTCATTGCAAAATGGACGAGCTAAGGGGGGTCATTAATTGGTCCAAGAGGGGTTCTTGTTTCGTGGAAACCGTTTGTGTGTGCCAAGGAGTCCCTATAGAAGCTTGTTGGTACGAGAAGCACACTCCAATGGTCTTGCCGGGCACTTTGGCATTCAAAAGACCTATGACATACTCCAAGAGCATTTCTATTGGCCTAAGATGCTTGGGGATGTCCAAGATGTTATCAAGAGGTGTGCTCCATGTCAACAATCCAAGTCCTACTTCAAAACAGGCCCCTATACCCCTTTACCCGTCCCAAACCAGCCATGGGAAGACATTAGCATGGATTTCATAGTTGCTTTGCCAAGAACTCAAAGAGGCAAGGACTCCATCATGGTTGTTGTGGATAGGTTTAGCAAGATGGCTCACTTCATTGCTTGTAAGAAAACGGAGGATGCATCTAGTGTGGCTGATTTATACTTCAAAGAGGTGGTTAAGCTCCATGGAGTTCCCAAGTCTATTGTCTCGGATAGGGATTCAAAGTTCATGAGCCATTTTTGGAGGTCCTTGTGGAAGCTACTAAAGACTAGGCTCTTATTTAGCACCTCCCATCACCCCCAAACTGATGGACAAACGGAGGTGACTAACAAGACTCTAGGGAGAATCCTAAGGTGCACGGTTTCTAAATCATTGAAGGATTGGGATCTCAAACTAGCTCAAGCCGAGTTTGCCTTCAATAGGGCTCCTTCTTCAAGCACGGGCAAGTCTCCATTTGAAGTTGTTTATGGCGCCAACCCACTCATGCCCACTGATTTGGCACCCATCCAAAGGAAAAAGATTGATTTCGATGCTAAGAAAAGAGTTGAGCAAATACTACAAATCCATGCTCAAGTTAAGAAGCAAATTGAGAAAACAAATGAAGCATACAAAGCAAGGGCCAAGGGTCCTAAGCAAGCCACAAACTTTGAAGTAGGGGATCTTGTTTGGATTAACCTAAGAAAAGAAAGATTTCCAGCCAAAAGGAAGAACAAGCTCATGCCAAGGGCGGATGGTCCATTCGAAGTCCTCGAAAAGATTGGGTCCAATGCCTACAAGATTAACTTGCCCGGAGATTATGAGGTCCATGGCACATTCAATGTTGGGGACTTAAGTCCTTATTATGAAGAGATTGAAGATGATAATGGCCAGGATTTGAGGGCAAATCCTTTTCAAGAAGGGGAGATTGAAGAGAATTCAGCCGAGCATTCCTCTTTTGAACCCGGTTTTGGACCTTGCACAAGATTGAGGTCTAACATAAATTCCGTCTAAGAAGTCGTGCCTTTTTCCAGCATGGGATTAATCTTTGGTGAGTTTGGGACGTTTTTGTGTAGGAACTTGTATCCCAAAGCTTTTCCTATCATTGAGTTTGCCAAGCTTTTAGAACAGCGCGCAATCAGGAACAATGCTGGAGCAGGCTTCGTTTTATGTGCATTATGTCGCTATCAACATTCCTCTTTTGATCAAACATAGCTCAAGGGCCCTTAGAAGAGTATTTGCAGCATTGCCAAAGTCTTCCAAGTGAGTCCAAGTGTGCATAAACAAGACTTGAGCTAGTAAACAAGGGATTGTTGTACTATTAGTTTACTTTCTATCTTTTATGCTTTATGTCCTTTTCATTTCTGTTTTCTTGTAAGGTCTCTTGGCTGCCGTGTTTTGTACAATTAGCAGCTCATTTGTGACCCTAGGATGCACTCTTAGATGAAGGGAGGAGATTGTCTTGCTTGTCCTATAAAAGCAAGCACAACCCCTAGCAAAAATCAGATTTTTTTGAATGAAAAAACCCTAAGAAGCAACCTGCTTTCTTTCTTCTTTATCTTTGCTTTGTGCTTGATAAAACTCCCTTGCTTAGTGCTAGGAGGTTGGATAAGTCCTTTGCTAAGTGCTTGGACAAGTCCTAGGCTTAATTCATTGCTTTGTGTTCGAATTAAGTCATACCTTGAGTCCTAAACAAGCTGAGTTTTCTTTGTTTGTCATTTGGGAATTTCGTGTCTAATATCAACTCAAATCTGATAGTTTTAGTTCAATGTTAAACAATTGTAATTGTTCATTAGTCCATGTGACTCGTTGTGTGAACCATTTGTCCTTGTTCATTAGTCCTTGTGACTCGTTGTGTTAAAAATTTTGTCCTTGTTCATTAGTCCATGTGACTCGTTGTGTGAACCATTTGTCCTTGTTCATTAGTCCTTGTGACTCCTTGTATTAAACAATTGTATTTGTTCATTAGTCCATGTGACTCGTTGTGTGAACCATTTTTCCTTGTTTATTAGTAAATTTGACACGTTGTGTGAACTATTTGTCCTTGTTCATTAGTCCTTGTGACTCGTTGTGTTAAACAATTGTCCTTGTTCATTAGTCCATGTGACTCGTTGTGTGAACCATTTGTCCTTGTTCATTAGTCCTTATGACTCGTTGTATAAACCATTTATCCTTGTTCATTAGTCCTTGTGAGTCGTTGTGTTAAACAATTTTACTTGTTCATTAGTCCATGTGACTCGTTGTGTAAACCATTTGTCCTTGTTCATTAGTCCTTGTGACTCGTTGTGTTAAACAATTGTACTTGTTCATTAGTCCATGTGACTCTTTGTGTGAACCATTTGCCCTCGTTCATTAGTCCTTGTGACTCGTTGTGTAAACCATTTATCCTTGTTCATTAGTACTTGTGAGTGGTTGTGTTAAAAAATTGTACTTGTTCATTAGTCCATGTGACTCGTTGTGTGAACCATTTGTCCTTGTTAATTAGTCCTTATGACTCGTTGTGTGAACCAGTTATCCTTGTTCATTAGTCCTTGTGAGTAGTTGTGTTAAACAATTGTACTTTTTCATTAGTCCATGTGACTCGTTGTGTGAACCATTTGTCCTTGTTCATTAGCCCTTGTGACTCGTTGTGTGAACCATTTTTCCTTGTTTATTAGTAAATGTGACTCGTTGTGTGAACTATTTGTCCTTGTTCATTAGTCCTTGTGACTCGTTGTGTTAAACAATTGTACTTGTTCATTAGTCCATGTGACTCTTTGTGTAACCATTTGTCCTCGTTCATTAGTCCTTGTGACTCGTTGTGTAAACCATTTATCCTTGTTCATTAGTACTTGTGAGTGGTTGTGTTAAACAATTGTACTTGTTCATTAGTCCATGTGCCTCGTTGTGTGAACCATTTGTCCTTGTTAATTAGTCCATATGACTCGTCGTGTGAACCAGTTATCCTTGTTCATTAGTCCTTGTGAGTAGTTCTGTTAAACAATTGTACTTTTTCATTAGTCCATGTGACTCGTTGTGTGAACCATTTGTCCTTGTTCATTAGTCCTTGTGACTCCTTGTATTAAACAATTGTATTTGTTCATTAGTCCATGTGACTCGTTGTGTGAACCATTTTTCCTTGTTTATTAGTAAATGTGACTCGTTGTGTGAACTATTTGTCCTTGTTCATTAGTCCTTGTGACTCGTTGTGTTAAACAATTGTCCTTGTTCATTAGTCCATGTGACTCGTTGTGTGAACCATTTGTCCTTGTTCATTACTCCTTATGACTCGTTGTGTAAACCATTTATCCTTTTTCATTAGTCCTTGTGAGTCGTTGTGTTAAACAATTTTACTTGTTCATTAGTCCATGTGACTCGTTGTGTGAACCATTTGTCCTTTTTCATTAATCCTTGTGACTCGTTAGGTTAAACAATTGTACTTGTTCATTAGTCCATGTGACTCTTTGTGTGAACCATTTGTCCTCGTTCATTAGTCCTTGTGACTCGTTGTGTAAACCATTTATCCTTGTTCATTAGTACTTGTGAGTAGTTCTGTTAAACAATTGTACTTTTTCATTAGTCCATGTGACTCGTTGTGTGAACCATTTGTCCTTGTTCATTAGTCCTTGTGACTCCTTGTATTAAACAATTGTATTTGTTCATTAGTCCATGTGACTCGTTGTGTGAACCATTTTTCCTTGTTTATTAGTAAATGTGACTCGTTGTGTGAACTATTTGTCCTTGTTCATTAGTCCTTGTGACTCGTTGTGTTAAACAATTGTCCTTGTTCATTAGTCCATGTGACTCGTTGTGTGAACCATTTGTCCTTGTTCATTAATCCTTGTGACTCGTTAGGTTAAACAATTGTACTTGTTCATTAGTCCATGTGACTCTTTGTGTGAACCATTTGTCCTCGTTCATTAGTCCTAGTGAGTAGTTGTGTTAAACAATTGTACTTTTTCATTAGTCCATGTGACTCGTTGTGTGAACCATTTGTCCTTGTTCATTAGCCCTTGTGACTCGTTGTGTGAACCATTTTTCCTTGTTTATTAGTAAATGTGACTCGTTGTGTGAACTATTTGTCCTTGTTCATTAGTCCTTGTGACTCGTTGTGTTAAACAATTGTACTTGTTCATTAGTCCATGTGACTCTTTGTGTGAACCATTTGTCCTCGTTCATTAGTCTTTGTGACTCGTTGTGTAAACCATTTATCCTTGTTCATTAGTACTTGTGAGTGGTTGTGTTAAACAATTGTTCTTGTTCATTAGTCCATGTGACTCGTTGTGTGAACCATTTGTCCTTGTTAATTAGTCTTTATGACTCGTTGTGTGAACCAGTTATCCTTGTTCATTAGTCCTTGTGAGTAGTTCTGTTAAACAATTGTACTTTTTCATTAGTCCATGTGACTCGTTGTGTGAACCATTTGTCCTTGTTCATTAGCCCTTGTGACTCGTTGTGTGAACCATTTGTCCTTGTTTATTAGTAAATGTGACTCGTTGTGTGAACTATTTGTCCTTGTTCATTAGTCTTCGTGACTCGTTATGTTAAACAATTTTAATTGTTCATTAGTCCATGTGACTCGTTGTGTGAACCATTTGTTCTTGTTCATTAGTCCTTGTGACTCCTTGTATTAAACAATTGTACTTGTTCATTAGTCCATGTGACTCGTTGTGTGAACCATTTTTCCTTGTTTATTAGTAAATGTGACTCGTTGTGTTAACTATTTGTCCTTGTTCATTAGTCATTGTGACTCGTTGTGTTAAACAATTGTCCTTGTTCATTAGTCCATGTGACTCGTTGTGTGAACCATTTGTCCTTGTTCATTAGTCCTTATAACTCGTTGTGTAAACCATTTGTCCTGGTTCATTAGTCCTTGTGACTCGTTGTGTTAAACAATTGTCCTTGTTCATTAGTCCATGTGACTCGTTGTGTGAACTATTTGTCCTTGTTCATTAGTCCTTGTGACTCGTTGTGTAAACCATTTATCCTTGTTCATTAGTCCTTGTGAGTCGTTGTGTTAAACAATTTTACTTGTTCATTAGTCCATGTGACTCGTTGTGTGAACCATTTGTCCTTGTTCATTAGTCCTTGTGACTCGTTGTGTTATAAATTTTGTCCTTGTTCATTAGTCCATGTGACTCGTTGTGTGAACCATTTGTCCTTGTTCATTAGTCCTTGTGACTCCTTGTATTAAACAATTGTATTTGTTCATTAGTCCATGTGACTCGTTGTGTGAACCATTTTTCCTTGTTTATTAGTAAATTTGACACGTTGTGTGAACTATTTGTCCTTGTTCATTAGTCCTTGTGACTCGTTGTGTTAAACAATTGTCCTTGTTCATTAGTCCATGTGACTCGTTGTGTGAACCATTTGTCCTTGTTCATTAGTCCTTATGACTCGTTGTATAAACCATTTATCCTTGTTCATTAGTCCTTGTGAGTCGTTGTGTTAAACAATTTTACTTGTTCATTAGTCCATGTGACTCGTTGTGTAAACCATTTGTCCTTGTTCATTAGTCCTTGTGACTCGTTGTGTTAAACAATTGTACTTGTTCATTAGTCCATGTGACTCTTTGTGTGAACCATTTGTCCTCGTTCATTAGTCCTTGTGACTCGTTGTGTAAACCATTTATCCTTGTTCATTAGTACTTGTGAGTGGTTGTGTTTAACAATTGTACTTGTTCATTAGTCCATGTGACTCGTTGTGTGAACCATTTGTCCTTGTTAATTAGTCTTTATGACTCGTTGTGTAAACCATTATCCTTGTTCATTAGTCCTTGTGAGTAGTTGTGTTAAACAATTGTACTTTTTCATTAGTCCAAGTGACTCGTTGTGTGAACCATTTGTCCTTGTTCATTAGCCCTTGTGACTCGTTGTGTGAACCATTTGTCCTTGTTTATTAGTAAATGTGACTCGTTGTGTGAACTATTTGTCCTTGTTCATTAGTCTTCGTGACTCATTATGTTAAACAATTTTAATTGTTCATTAGTCCATGTGACTCGTTGTGTGAACCATTTGTTCTTGTTCATTAGTCCTTGTGACTCCTTGTATTCCATGTGACTCGTTGTGTGAACCATTTGTCCTTGTTCATTAGTCCTTATGACTCGTTATGTAAACCATTTGTCCTGGTTCATTAGTCCTTGTGACTCGTTTTGTTAAACAATTGTCCTTGTTCATTAGTCCATGTGACTCGTTGTGTGAACTATTTGTCCTTGTTCATTAGTCCTTGTGACTCGTTGTGTAAACCATTTATCCTTGTTCATTAGTCCTTGTGGGTCGTTGTGTTAAACAATTTTACTTGTTCATTAGTCCATGTGACTCGTTGTGTGAACCATTTGTCCTTGTTCATTAGTCCTTGTGACTCGTTGTGTTAAACAATTGTACTTGTTCATTAGTCCATGTGACTCGTTGTGTGAACCATTTGTCCTTGTTCATTAGTCCTTGTGACTCCTTGTATTAAACAATTGTACTTGTTCATGAGTCCATGTGACTCGTTGTGTGAACCATTTTTCCTTGTTTATTAGTAAATGTGACTCGTTGTGTGAACTATTTGTCCTTGTTCATTAGTCCTTGTGACTCGTTGTGTTAAACAATTGTCCTTGTTCATTAGTCCATGTGACTCGTTGTGTGAACCATTTGTCCTTGTTCATTAGTCCTTATGACTCGTTGTATAAACCATTTATCCTTGTTCATTAGTCCTTGTGAGTCGTTGTGTTAAACAATTTTACTTGTTCATTAGTCCATGTGACTCGTTGTGTAAACCATTTGCCCTTGTTCATTAGTCCTTGTGACTCGTTGTGTTAAACAATTGTACTTGTTCATTAGTCCATGTGACTCTTTGTGTAAACCATTTGTCCTCGTTCATTAGTCCTTGTAACTCGTTGTGTAAACCATTTATCCTTGTTCATTAGTACTTGTGAGTGGTTGTGTTAAACAATTGTAATTGTTCATTAGTCCATGTGACTCGTTGTGTGAACCATTTGTCCTTGTTCATTAGTACTTGTGACTCGTTGTGTTAAACAATTGTACTTGTTCATTAGTCCATGTGACTCGTTGTGTCAATTATTTGTCCTTGTTCATTAGTCCTTGTGACTCGTTGTGTAAACCATTTATCCTTGTTTATTAGTCCTTGTGAGTGGTTGTGTTAAACAATTGTACTTGTTCATTAGTCCATGTGACTCGTTGTGTGAACCATTTGTCCTTGTTCATTAGCCCTTATGATTCGATGTGTGAACCATTTGTCCTTGTTTATTAGTAAATGTGACTCCAAGTGTGAACCATTTATCCTTGTTTATTAGTAAATGTGACTCGTTGTGTGAACCATTTGTCCTTGTTCAATAGTCTTTTCGACTCGTTGTGTTAAACAATTGTAATTGTTCATTAGTCCTTGTAACTTGTTGTGTGAACCGCTTGTCCTTGTTCATTAGTCCTTGTAACTTGTTGTGTTAAACAATTGTACTTTCTCATTAGTCCATTTGACTCGTTGGGTGAACCATTTGTCCTCGTTCATTAGACCTTGTGACTCGTTGTGTAAACCATTTGCCCTTGTTCATTAGTTCTTAGGTCTCGTTGTGTTAAAACAATTGTACTTATTCATTAGTCCATGTGATTCGTTGTGTGAACCATTGTCCTTGTTCATTAGCTTTTGTGACTCGTTGTGTGATCCAATTGTCCTTGTTTTTTAGTAAATGTGACTCGTTGTGTAAACCATTTGTTCTTGTTCATTAGTCTTTGTGACTCCTTGTGTTAAACAATTGTACTTGTTCATTAGTCCATGTGACTCGTAGTGTGAACCATTTGTTCTTGTTCATTAGCCCTTGTGACGAGTTGTGTGAACCATTTGTTCTTGTTTATTAGTAATTGTGACTCGTTGTGTGAACTATTTGTCCTTGTTCATTAGTCTTCGCGACTCGTTATGTTAAACAATTGTAATTGTTCATTAGTCCATGTGACTCGTTGTGTGAACCATTTGTCCTTGTTCATTAGTCCTTGTGACTCGTTGTGTTAAAAATTTTGTCCTTGTTCATTAGTCCATGTGACTCGTTGTGTGAACCATTTGTCCTTGTTCATTAGTCCTTGTGACTCCTTGTATTAAACAATTGTATTTGTTCATTAGTCCATGTGACTCGTTGTGTGAACCATTTTTCCTTGTTTATTAGTAAATTTGACACGTTGTGTGAACTATTTGTCCTTGTTCATTAGTCCTTGTGACTCGTTGTGTTAAACAATTGTCCTTGTTCATTAGTCCATGTGACTCGTTGTGTGAACCATTTGTCCTTGTTCATTAGTCCTTATGACTCGTTGTATAAACCATTTATCCTTGTTCATTAGTCCTTGTGAGTCGTTGTGTTAAACAATTTTACTTGTTCATTAGTCCATGTGACTCGTTGTGTAAACCATTTGTCCTTGTTCATTAGTCCTTGTGACTCGTTGTGTTAAACAATTGTACTTGTTCATTAGTCCATGTGACTCTTTGTGTGAACCATTTGCCCTCGTTCATTAGTCCTTGTGACTCGTTGTGTAAACCATTTATCCTTGTTCATTAGTACTTGTGAGTGGTTGTGTTAAACAATTGTACTTGTTCATTAGTCCATGTGACTCGTTGTGTGAACCATTTGTCCTTGTTAATTAGTCCTTATGACTCGTTGTGTGAACCAGTTATCCTTGTTCATTAGTCCTTGTGAGTAGTTGTGTTAAACAATTGTACTTTTTCATTAGTCCATGTGACTCGTTGTGTGAACCATTTGTCCTTGTTCATTAGCCCTTGTGACTCGTTGTGTGAACCATTTTTCCTTGTTTATTAGTAAATGTGACTCGTTGTGTGAACTATTTGTCCTTGTTCATTAGTCCTTGTGACTCGTTGTGTTAAACAATTGTACTTGTTCATTAGTCCATGTGACTCTTTGTGTAACCATTTGTCCTCGTTCATTAGTCCTTGTGACTCGTTGTGTAAACCATTTATCCTTGTTCATTAGTACTTGTGAGTGGTTGCGTTAAACAATTGTACTTGTTCATTAGTCCATGTGCCTCGTTGTGTGAACCATTTGTCCTTGTTAATTAGTCCTTATGACTCGTCGTGTGAACCAGTTATCCTTGTTCATTAGTCCTTGTGAGTAGTTCTGTTAAACAATTGTACTTTTTCATTAGTCCATGTGACTCGTTGTGTGAACCATTTGTCCTTGTTCATTAGTCCTTGTGACTCCTTGTATTAAACAATTGTATTTGTTCATTAGTCCATGTGACTCGTTGTGTGAACCATTTTTCCTTGTTTATTAGTAAATGTGACTCGTTGTGTGAACTATTTGTCCTTGTTCATTAGTCCTTGTGACTCGTTGTGTTAAACAATTGTCCTTGTTCATTAGTCCATGTGACTCGTTGTGTGAACCATTTGTCCTTGTTCATTACTCCTTATGACTCGTTGTGTAAACCATTTATCCTTTTTCATTAGTCCTTGTGAGTCGTTGTGTTAAACAATTTTACTTGTTCATTAGTCCATGTGACTCGTTGTGTGAACCATTTGTCCTTTTTCATTAATCCTTGTGACTCGTTAGGTTAAACAATTGTACTTGTTCATTAGTCCATGTGACTCTTTGTGTGAACCATTTGTCCTCGTTCATTAGTCCTTGTGACTCCTTGTATTAAACAATTGTATTTGTTCATTAGTCCATGTGACTCGTTGTGTGAACCATTTTTCCTTGTTTATTAGTAAATGTGACTCGTTGTGTGAACTATTTGTCCTTGTTCATTAGTCCTTGTGACTCGTTGTGTTAAACAATTGTCCTTGTTCATTAGTCCATGTGACTCGTTGTGTGAACCATTTGTCCTTGTTCATTAATCCTTGTGACTCGTTAGGTTAAACAATTGTACTTGTTCATTAGTCCATGTGACTCTTTGTGTGAACCATTTGTCCTCGTTCATTAGTCCTAGTGAGTAGTTGTGTTAAACAATTGTACTTTTTCATTAGTCCATGTGACTCGTTGTGTGAACCATTTGTCCTTGTTCATTAGCCCTTGTGACTCGTTGTGTGAACCATTTTTCCTTGTTTATTAGTAAATGTGACTCGTTGTGTGAACTATTTGTCCTTGTTCATTAGTCCTTGTGACTCGTTGTGTTAAACAATTGTACTTGTTCATTAGTCCATGTGACTCTTTGTGTGAACCATTTGTCCTCGTTCATTAGTCCTTGTGACTCGTTGTGTAAACCATTTATCCTTGTTCATTAGTACTTGTGAGTGGTTGTGTTAAACAATTGTACTTGTTCATTAGTCCATGTGACTCGTTGTGTGAACCATTTGTCCTTGTTAATTAGTCTTTATGACTCGTTGTGTGAACCAGTTATCCTTGTTCATTAGTCCTTGTGAGTAGTTCTGTTAAACAATTGTACTTTTTCATTAGTCCATGTGACTCGTTGTGTGAACCATTTGTCCTTGTTCATTAGCCCTTGTGACTCGTTGTGTGAACCATTTGTCCTTGTTTATTAGTAAATGTGACTCGTTGTGTGAACTATTTGTCCTTGTTCATTAGTCTTCGTGACTCGTTATGTTAAACAATTTTAATTGTTCATTAGTCCATGTGACTCGTTGTGTGAACCATTTGTTCTTGTTCATTAGTCCTTGTGACTCCTTGTATTAAACAATTGTACTTGTTCATTAGTCCATGTGACTCGTTGTGTGAACCATTTTTCCTTGTTTATTAGTAAATGTGACTCGTTGTGTTAACTATTTGTCCTTGTTCATTAGTCATTGTGACTCGTTGTGTTAAACAATTGTCCTTGTTCATTAGTCCATGTGACTCGTTGTGTGAACCATTTGTCCTTGTTCATTAGTCCTTATGACTCGTTGTGTAAACCATTTGTCCTGGTTCATTAGTCCTTGTGACTCGTTGTGTTAAACAATTGTCCTTGTTCATTAGTCCATGTGACTCGTTGTGTGAACTATTTGTCCTTGTTCATTAGTCCTTGTGACTCGTTGTGTAAACCATTTATCCTTGTTCATTAGTCCTTGTGAGTCGTTGTGTTAAACAATTTTACTTGTTCATTAGTCCATGTGACTCGTTGTGTGAACCATTTGTCCTTGTTCATTAGTCCTTGTGACTCGTTGTGTTATAAATTTTGTCCTTGTTCATTAGTCCATGTGACTCGTTGTGTGAACCATTTGTCCTTGTTCATTAGTCCTTGTGACTCCTTGTATTAAACAATTGTATTTGTTCATTAGTCCATGTGACTCGTTGTGTGAACCATTTTTCCTTGTTTATTAGTAAATTTGACACGTTGTGTGAACTATTTGTCCTTGTTCATTAGTCCTTGTGACTCGTTGTGTTAAACAATTGTCCTTGTTCATTAGTCCATGTGACTCGTTGTGTGAACCATTTGTCCTTGTTCATTAGTCCTTATGACTCGTTGTATAAACCATTTATCCTTGTTCATTAGTCCTTGTGAGTCGTTGTGTTAAACAATTTTACTTGTTCATTAGTCCATGTGACTCGTTGTGTAAACCATTTGTCCTTGTTCATTAGTCCTTGTGACTCGTTGTGTTAAACAATTGTACTTGTTCATTAGTCCATGTGACTCTTTGTGTGAGCCATTTGCCCTCGTTCATTAGTCCTTGTGACTCGTTGTGTAAACCATTTATCCTTGTTCATTAGTACTTGTGAGTGGTTGTGTTAAACAATTGTACTTGTTCAATAGTCCATGTGACTCGTTGTGTGAACCATTTGTCCTTGTTAATTAGTCCTTATGACTCGTTGTGTGAACCAGTTATCCTTGTTCATTAGTCCTTGTGAGTAGTTGTGTTAAACAATTGTACTTTTTCATTAGTCCATGTGACTCGTTGTGTGAACCATTTGTCCTTGTTCATTAGCCCTTGTGACTCGTTGTGTGAACCATTTTTCCTTGTTTATTAGTAAATGTGACTCGTTGTGTGAACTATTTGTCCTTGTTCATTAGTCCTTGTGAGTCGTTGTGTTAAACAATTTTACTTGTTCATTAGTCCATGTGACTCGTTGTGTGAACCATTTGTCCTTGTTCATTAGTCCTTGTGACTCGTTGTGTTAAAAATTTTGTCCTTGTTCATTAGTCCATGTGACTCGTTGTGTGAACCATTTGTCCTTGTTCATTAGTCCTTGTGACTCCTTGTATTAAACAATTGTATTTGTTCATTAGTCCATGTGACTCGTTGTGTGAACCATTTTTCCTTGTTTATTAGTAAATTTGACACGTTGTGTGAACTATTTGTCCTTGTTCATTAGTCCTTGTGACTCGTTGTGTTAAACAATTGTCCTTGTTCATTAGTCCATGTGACTCGTTGTGTGAACCATTTGTCCTTGTTCATTAGTCCTTATGACTCGTTGTATAAACCATTTATCCTTGTTCATTAGTCCTTGTGAGTCGTTGTGTTAAACAATTTTACTTGTTCATTAGTCCATGTGACTCGTTGTGTAAACCATTTGTCCTTGTTCATTAGTCCTTGTGACTCGTTGTGTTAAACAATTGTACTTGTTCATTAGTCCATGTGACTCTTTGTGTGAGCCATTTGCCCTCGTTCATTAGTCCTTGTGACTCGTTGTGTAAACCATTTATCCTTGTTCATTAGTACTTGTGAGTGGTTGTGTTAAACAATTGTACTTGTTCAATAGTCCATGTGACTCGTTGTGTGAACCATTTGTCCTTGTTCATTAGTCTTTATGACTCGTTGTGTAAACCATTATCCTTGTTCATTAGTCCTTGTGAGTAGTTGTGTTAAACAATTGTACTTTTTCATTAGTCCATGTGACTCGTTGTGTGAACCATTTGTCCTTGTTCATTAGCCCTTGTGACTCGTTGTGTGAACCATTTTTCCTTGTTTATTAGTAAATGTGACTCGTTGTGTGAACTATTTGTCCTTGTTCATTAGTCCTTGTGACTCGTTGTGTTAAACAATTGTACTTGTTCATTAGTCCATGTGACTCTTTGTGTAACCATTTGTCCTCGTTCATTAGTCCTTGTGACTCATTGTGTAAACCATTTATCCTTGTTCATTAGTACTTGTGAGTGGTTGTGTTAAACAATTGTACTTGTTCATTAGTCCATGTGCCTCGTTGTGTGAACCATTTGTCCTTGTTAATTAGTCCTTATGACTCGTTGTGTGAACCAATTTATCCTTGTTCATTAGTCCTTGTGAGTAGTTCTGCGGTAAACAATTGTACTTTTTCATTAGTCCATGTGACTCGTTGTGTGAACCATTTGTCCTTGTTCATTAGCCCTTGTGACTCGTTGTGTGAACCATTTGTCCTTGTTTATTAGTAAATGTGACTCGTTGTGTGAACTATTTGTCCTTGTTCATTAGTCTTCGTGACTCGTTATGTTAAACAATTTTAATTGTTCATTAGTCCATGTGACTCGTTGTGTGAACCATTTGTTCTTGTTCATTAGTCCTTGTGACTCCTTGTATTAAACAATTGTACTTGTTCATTAGTCCATGTGACTCGTTGTGTGAACCATTTTTCCTTGTTTATTAGTAAATGTGACTCGTTGTGTGAACTATTTGTCCTTGTTCATTAGTCATTGTGACTCGTTGTGTTAAACAATTGTCCTTGTTCATTAGTCCTTATGACTCGTTGTGTAAACCATTTGTCCTGGTTCATTAGTCCTTGTGACTCGTTGTGTTAAACAATTGTCCTTGTTCATTAGTCCATGTGACTCGTCGTGTGAATTATTTGTCCTTGTTATTAGTCCTTGTGACTCGTTGTGTAAACCATTTATCATTGTTCATTAGTCCTTGTGAGTCGTTGTGTTAAACAATTTTACTTGTTCATTAGTCCATGTGACTCGTTGTGTGAACCATTTGTCCTTGTTCATTAGTCCTTGTGACTCGTTGTGTGAACCATTTGTCCTTGTTCATTAGTCCTTGTGACTCCTTGTATTAAACAATTGTATTTGTTCATTAGTCCATGTGACTCGTTGTGTGAACCATTTTTCCTTGTTTATTAGTAAATGTGACACGTTGTGTGAACTATTTGTCCTTGTTCATTAGTCCTTGTGACTCGTTGTGTTAAACAATTGTCCTTGTTCATTAGTCCATGTGACTCGTTGTGTGAACCATTTGTCCTTGTTCATTAGTCCTTATGACTCGTTGTATAAACCATTTATCCTTGTTCATTAGTCCTTGTGAGTCGTTGTGTTAAACAATTTTACTTGTTCATTAGTCCATGTGACTCGTTGTGTAAACCATTTGTCCTTGTTCATTAGTCCTTGTGACTCGTTGTGTTAAACAATTGTACTTGTTCATTAGTCCATGTGACTCTTTGTGTGAACCATTTGTCCTCGTTCATTAGTCCTTGTGACTCGTTGTGTAAACCATTTATCCTTGTTCATTAGTACTTGTGAGTGGTTGTGTTTAACAATTGTACTTGTTCATTAGTCCATGTGACTCGTTGTGTGAACCATTTGTCCTTGTTAATTAGTCCTTATGACTCGTTGTGTGAACCAGTTATCCTTGTTCATTAGTCCATGTGACTCGTTGTGTGAACCATTTGTCCTTGTTCATTAGTCCTTGTGACTCCTTGTATTAAACAATTGTATTTGTTCATTAGTCCATGTGACTCGTTGTGTGAACCATTTTTCCTTGTTTATTAGTAAATTTGACACGTTGTTGTGAACTATTTGTCCTTGTTCATTAGTCCTTGTGACTCGTTGTGTTAAACAATTGTCCTTGTTCATTAGTCCATGTGACTCGTTGTGTGAACCATTTGTCCTTGTTCATTAGTCCTTATGACTCGTTGTATAAACCATTTATCCTTGTTCATTAGTCCTTGTGAGTCGTTGTGTTAAACAATTTTACTTGTTCATTAGTCCATGTGACTCGTTGTGTAAACCATTTGTCCTTGTTCATTAGTCCTTGTGACTCGTTGTGTTAAACAATTGTACTTGTTCATTAGTCCATGTGACTCTTTGTGTGAGCCATTTGCCCTCGTTCATTAGTCCTTGTGACTCGTTGTGTAAACCATTTATCCTTGTTCATTAGTACTTGTGAGTGGTTGTGTTAAACAATTGTACTTGTTCATTAGTCCATGTGACTCGTTGTGTGAACCATTTGTCCTTGTTAATTAGTCCTTATGACTCGTTGTGTGAACCATTTATCCTTGTTCATTAGTCCTTGTGAGTAGTTGTGTTAAACAATTGTACTTTTTCATTAGTCCATGTGACTCGTTGTGTGAACCATTTGTCCTTGTTCATTAGTCCTTGTGACTCGTTGTGTGAACCATTTTCCTTGTTTATTAGTAAATGTGACTCGTTGTGTGAACTATTTGTCCTTGTTCATTAGTCCTTGTGACTCGTTGTGTTAAACAATTGTACTTGTTCATTAGTCCATGTGACTCTTTGTGTAACCATTTGTCCTCGTTCATTAGTCCTTGTGACTCATTGTGTAAACCATTTATCCTTGTTCATTAGTACTTGTGAGTGGTTGTGTTAAACAATTGTACTTGTTCATTAGTCCATGTGCCTCGTTGTGTGAACCATTTGTCCTTGTTAATTAGTCCTTATGACTCGTTGTGTGAACCATTTATCCTTGTTCATTAGTCCTTGTGAGTAGTTGTGTTAAACAATTGTACTTTTTCATTAGTCCATGTGACTCGTTGTGTGAACCATTTGTCCTTGTTCATTAGCCCTTGTGACTCGTTGTGTGAACCATTTGTCCTTGTTTATTAGTAAATGTGACTCGTTGTGTGAACTATTTGTCCTTGTTCATTAGTCTTCGTGACTCGTTATGTTAAACAATTTTAATTGTTCATTAGTCCATGTGACTCGTTGTGTGAACCATTTGTTCTTGTTCATTAGTCCTTGTGACTCCTTGTATTAAACAATTGTACTTGTTCATTAGTCCATGTGACTCGTTGTGTGAACCATTTTTCCTTGTTTATTAGTAAATGTGACTCGTTGTGTGAACTATTTGTCCTTGTTCATTAGTCATTGTGACTCGTTGTGTTAAACAATTGTCCTTGTTCATTAGTCCTTATGACTCGTTGTGTAAACCATTTGTCCTTGTTCATTAGTCCTTGTGACTCGTTGTGTTAAACAATTGTCCTTGTTCATTAGTCCATGTGACTCGTTGTGTGAATTATTTGTCCTTGTTATTAGTCCTTGTGACTCGTTGTGTAAACCATTTATCATTGTTCATTAGTCCTTGTGAGTCGTTGTGTTAAACAATTTTACTTGTTCATTAGTCCATGTGACTCGTTGTGTGAACCATTTGTCCTTGTTCATTAGTCCTTGTGACTCGTTGTGTGAACCATTTGTCCTTGTTCATTAGTCCTTGTGACTCCTTGTATTAAACAATTGTATTTGTTCATTAGTCCATGTGACTCGTTGTGTGAACCATTTTTCCTTGTTTATTAGTAAATGTGACACGTTGTGTGAACTATTTGTCCTTGTTCATTAGTCCTTGTGACTCGTTGTGTTAAACAATTGTCCTTGTTCATTAGTCCATGTGACTCGTTGTGTGAACCATTTGTCCTTGTTCATTAGTCCTTATGACTCGTTGTATAAACCATTTATCCTTGTTCATTAGTCCTTGTGAGTCGTTGTGTTAAACAATTTTACTTGTTCATTAGTCCATGTGACTCGTTGTGTAAACCATTTGTCCTTGTTCATTAGTCCTTGTGACTCGTTGTGTTAAACAATTGTACTTGTTCATTAGTCCATGTGACTCTTTGTGTGAACCATTTGTCCTCGTTCATTAGTCCTTGTGACTCGTTGTGTAAACCATTTATCCTTGTTCATTAGTACTTGTGAGTGGTTGTGTTTAACAATTGTACTTGTTCATTAGTCCATGTGACTCGTTGTGTGAACCATTTGTCCTTGTTAATTAGTCCTTATGACTCGTTGTGTGAACCAGTTATCCTTGTTCATTAGTCCTTGTGAGTAGTTGTGTTAAACAATTGTACTTTTTCATTAGTCCATGTGACTCGTTATGTAAACCATTTGTCCTGGTTCATTAGTCCTTGTGACTCGTTGTATTAAACAATTGTCCTTGTTCATTAGTCCATGTGACTCGTTGTGTGAACTATTTGTCCTTGTTCATTAGTCCTTGTGACTCGTTGTGTAAACCATTTATCCTTGTTCATTAGTCCTTGTGGGTCGTTGTGTTAAACAATTTTACTTGTTCATTAGTCCATGTGACTCGTTGTGTGAACCATTTGTCCTTGTGCATTAGTCCTTGTGACTCGTTGTGTTAAACAATTGTACTTGTTCATTAGTCCATGTGACTCGTTGTGTGAACCATTTGTCCTTGTTCATTAGTCCTTGTGACTCCTTGTATTAAACAATTGTACTTGTTCATTAGTCCATGTGACTCGTTGTGTGAACCATTTTTCCTTGTTTATTAGTAAATGTGACTCGTTGTGTGAACTATTTGTCCTTGTTCATTAGTCCTTGTGACTCGTTGTGTTAAACAATTGTCCTTGTTCATTAGTCCATGTGACTCGTTGTGTGAACCATTTGTCCTTGTTCATTAGTCCTTATGACTCGTTGTATAAACCATTTATCCTTGTTCATTAGTCCTTGTGAGTCGTTGTGTTAAACAATTTTACTTGTTCATTAGTCCATGTGACTCGTTGTGTAAACCATTTGCCCTTGTTCATTAGTCCTTGTGACTCGTTGTGTTAAACAATTGTACTTGTTCATTAGTCCATGTGACTCTTTGTGTGAACCATTTGTCCTCGTTCATTAGTCCTTGTGACTCGTTGTGTAAACCATTTATCCTTGTTCATTAGTACTTGTGAGTGGTTGTGTTAAACAATTGTAATTGTTCATTAGTCCATGTGACTCGTTGTGTGAAGCATTTGTCCTTGTTCATTAGTACTTGTGACTCGTTGTGTTAAACAATTGTACTTGTTCATTAGTCCATGTGACTCGTTGTGTCAATTATTTATCCTTGTTCATTAGTCCTTGTGACTCGTTGTGTAAACCATTTATCCTTGTTTATTAGTCCTTGTGAGTGGTTGTGTTAAACAATTGTACTTGTTCATTAGTCCATGTGACTCGTTGTGTGAACCATTTGTCCTTGTTCATTAGCCCTTATGATTCGATGTGTGAACCATTTGTCCTTGTTTATTAGTAAATGTGACTCCAAGTGTGAACCATTTATCCTTGTTTATTAGTAAATGTGACTCGTTGTGTGAACCATTTGTCCTTGTTCAATAGTCTTTTCGACTCGTTGTGTTAAACAATTGTAATTGTTCATTAGTCCTTGTAACTTGTTGTGTGAACCGCTTGTCCTTGTTCATTAGTCCTTGTAACTTGTTGTGTTAAACAATTGTACTTTCTCATTAGTCCATTTGACTCGTTGGGTGAACCATTTGTCCTCGTTCATTAGACCTTGTGACTCGTTGTGTAAACCATTTGCCCTTGTTCATTAGTTCTTAGGTCTCGTTGTGTTAAAACAATTGTACTTATTCATTAGTCCATGTGATTCGTTGTGTGAACCATTGTCCTTGTTCATTAGCTTTTGTGACTCGTTGTGTGATCCAATTGTCCTTGTTTTTTAGTAAATGTGACTCGTTGTGTAAACCATTTGTTCTTGTTCATTAGTCTTTGTGACTCCTTGTGTTAAACAATTGTACTTGTTCATTAGTCCATGTGACTCGTTGTGTGAACCATTTGTTCTTGTTCATTAGTCCTTGTGACGAGTTGTGTGAACCATTTGTTCTTGTTTATTAGTAATTGTGACTCGTTGTGTGAACTATTTGTCCTTGTTCATTAGTCTTCGCGACTCGTTATGTTAAACAATTGTAATTGTTCATTAGTCCATGTGACTCGTTGTGTGAACCATTTGTCCTTGTTCATTAGTCCTTGTGACTCTTTGTATTAAACAATTGTACTTGTTCATTAGTCCATGTGACTCGTTGTGTGAACTATTTTTCCTTGTTTATTAGTAAATGTGACTCGTTGTGTGAACTATTTGTCCTTGTTCATTAGTCCTTGTGACTCGTTGTGTTAAACAATTGTCCTTGTTCATTAGTCCATGTGACTCGTTGTGTGAACTATTTGTCCTTGTTCATTAGTCCTTGTGACTCGTTGTGTAAACCATTTATCCTTGTTCATTAGTCCTTGTGAGTCGTTGTGTTAAACAATTTTACTTGTTCATTAGTCCATGTGACTCGTTGTGTGAACCATTTGTCCTTGTTCATTAGTCCTTGTGACTCGTTGTGTTAAACAATTTTACTTGTTCATTAGTCCATGTGACTCGTTGTGTGAACCATTTGTCCTTGTTAATTAGTCCTTGTGACTCGTTGTGTTAAACAATTGTATTTGTTCATTAGTCCATGAGACTCTTTGTGTGAACCATTTGTCCTCGTTCATTAGTACTTGTGACTCGTTGTGTAAACCATTTATCCTTGTTCATTAGTACTTGTGAGTGGTTGTGTTAAACAATTGTACTTGTTCATTAGTTCATGTGACTCGTTGTGTGAACCATTTGTCCTTGTTCATTAGCCCTTGTGACGCGTTGTGTGAACCATTTGTCCTTGTTTATTAGTAAATGTGACTCATTGTGTGAACTATTTGTCCTTGTTCATTAGTCTTCGTGACTCGTTATGTTACACAATTGTAATTGTTCATTAGTCCATGTGACTCGTTGTGTGAACCATTTGTCCTTGTTCATTAGTCCTTGTGACTCCTTGTATTAAACAATTGTATTTGTTCATTAGTCCATGTGACTCGTTGTGTGAACCATTTTTCCTTGTTTATTTGTAAATGTGACTCGTTGTGTGAACTATTTGTCCTTGTTCATTAGTCCTTGTGACTCGTTTTGTTAAACTATTGTCCTTGTTCATTAGTCCATGTGACTCGTTGTGTGAACCATTTGCCCTTGTTCATTAGTCCTTATGACTCGTTGTGTAAACCATTTATCCTTTTTCATTAGTCCTTGTGAGTCATTGTGTTAAACAATTTTACTTGTTCATTAGTCCATGTGACTCGTTGTGTGAACCATTTGTCCTTGTTCATTAGTCCTTGTGACTCGTTGTGTTAAACAATTGTATTTGTTCATTAGTCCATGTGACTCTTTGTGTGAACCATTTGTCCTCGTTCATTAGTCCTTGTGACTCGTTGTGTAAACCATTTATCCTTGTTCATTAATACTTGTGAGTGGTTGTGTTAAACAATTGTACTTGTTCATTAGTCCATGTGACTCGTTGTGTGAACCATT
>NW_027413214.1:0-67881 GCF_048544455.1 Silene latifolia | reverse complement strand
TAAACAATTTTACTTGTTCATTAGTCCATGTGACTCGTTGTGTGAACCATTTGTCCTTGTTCATTAGTCCTTGTGACTCGTTGTGTTAAACAATTGTACTTGTTCATTAGTCCATGTGACTCTTTGTGTGAACCATTTGTCCTCGTTCATTAGTCCTTGTGACTCGTTGTGTAAACCATTTATCCTTGTTCATTAGTCCTTGTGAGTGGTTGTGTTAAACAATTTTACTTGTTCATTAGTCCATGTGACTCGTTGTGTGAACCATTTGTCCTTGTTCATTAGCCCTTGTGACTTCGTTGTGTTAAACCATTTGTCCTTGTTTATTAGTAAATGTGACTCAATGTGTGAACCATTTGTCCTTGTTCATTAGTCCTTGTGACTCGTTGTGTTAAACAATTGTCCTTGTTCATTAGTCCATGTGACTCGTTGTGTGAACAATTTTTCCTTGTTTATTAGTAAATGTGACTCGTTGTGTGAACTATTTGTCCTTGTTCATTAGTCCTTGTGACTCATTGTGTTAAACAATTGTCCTTGTTCATTAGTCCATTTGACTCGTTGTGTGAACCATTTGTCCTTGTTCATTAGTCCTTATGACTCGTTGTGTAAACCATTTATCCTTGTTCATTAGTCCTTGTGAGTCGTTGTGTTAAACAATTTTACTTGTTCATTAGTCCATGTGACTCGTTGTGTGAACCATTTGTCCTTGTTCATTAGTCCTTGTGACTCGTTGTGTTAAACAATTGTACTTGTTCATTAGTCCATGTGACTCTTTGTGTGAACCATTTGTCCTTGTTCATTAGTCCTTGTGACTCGTTGTGTAAACCATTTATCCTTGTTCATTAGTACTTGTGAGTGGTTGTGTTAAACAATTTGTCCTTGTTCATTAGTCCATGTGACTCGTTGTGTGAACCATTTGTCCTTGTTTATTAGTAAATGACTCGTTGTGTGAACCATTTGTCCTTTTCATTAGTCCTTGTGACTCGTTGTGAAACAATTTGTCCTTGTTCATTAGTAAATGTGACTCTCAGTGTGAACCATTTGTCCTTGTTCATTAGTCCTTGTGACTCGTTGTGTTAAACAATTTTAATTGTTCATTAGTCCATGTGACTCGTTGTGTGAACTATTTGTCCTTGTTCATTAGTCCTTGTGACTCGTTGTGTTAAACATTTGTCCTTGTTCATTAGTCCTTGTGAGTCGTTGTGTTAAACAATTGTCCTTGTTCATTAGTCCATGTGACTCGTTGTGTGAACCATTTGTCCTTGTTCATTAGTCCTTGTGACTCGTTGTGTTAAACAATTGTACTTGTTCATTAGTCCATGTGACTCGTTGTGTGAACCATTTATCCTGGTTCATTAGTCCTTGTGACTCGTTGTGTGAATTATTTGTCCTTGTTCATTAGTCCTTGTGACTCGTTGTGTTAAACAATTGTCTTTGTTCATTAGTCCATGTGACTCGTTGTGTGAACCATTTGTCCTTGTTCATTAGTCCTTGTGACTCGTTGTTTAAACCATTTGTCCTTGTTCATTAGTCCATGTGACTCGTTGTGTGAACCATTTTCCTTGTTTATTAGTAAATGTGACTCGTTGTGTGAACTATTTGTCCTTGTTCATTAGTCCTTGTGACTCGTTATGTTAAACAATTGTAATTGTTCATTAGTCCATGTGACTCGTTGTGTGAACCATTTGTCCTTGTTCATTAGTCCTTGTGACTTCTTGTATTAAACAATTGTACTTGTTCATTAGTCCATGTGACTCGTTGTGTGAACCATTTTTCCTTGTTTATTAGTAAATGTGACTCGTTGTGTGAACTATTTGTCCTTGTTCATTAGTCCTTGTGACTCATTGTGTTAAACAATTGTCCTTGTTCATTAGTCCATGTGACTCGTTGTGTGAACCATTTGTCCTTGTTCATTAGTCCTTATGACTCGTTGTGTAAACCATTTATCCTTGTTCATTAGTCCTTGTGAGTCGTTGTGTTAAACAATTTTACTTGTTCATTAGTCCATGTGACTCGTTGTGTGAACCATTTGTCCTTGTTCATTAGTACTTGTGACTCGTTGTGTTAAACAATTGTACTTGTTCATTAGTCCATGTGACTCGTTTTGTGAACCATTTGTCCTTGTTCATTAGTCCTTATGACTCGTTGTGTAAACTATTTATCCTTGTTCATTAGTCCTTGTGAGTGGTTGTGTTAAACAATTGTACTTGTTCATTAGTCCATGTGACTCGTTGTGTGAACCATTTGTCCTTGTTCATTAGTCCTTGTGACTCGTTGTGTGAACTATTTGTCCTTGTTCATTAGTCCTTGTGACTCGTTGTGTTAAACAATTGTCCTTGTTCATTAGTCCATGTGACTCGTTGTGTGAAACAATTTTCCTTGTTCATTAGTCCATGACTGACCATTTATCCTTGTTCATTAGTCCTGTGATTTTTCCTTGTTTATTAGTAAATGTGACTCGTTGTGTGAACTATTTGTTCTTGTTCATTAGTCCTTGTGACTCGTTGTGTTAAACAATTGTCCTTGCTCATTAGTCCATATGACTCGTTGTGTGAACCATTTGTCCTTGTTCATTAGTCCTTGTGACTCGTTGTGTAAACCATTTATCCTTGTTCATTAGTCCATGTGACTCGTTGTGTTAAACATTTGTCCTTGTTCATTAGTCCATAAGACTCGTTGTGTGAACCATTTATCCTTGTTCATTAGTCCTTGTGAGTCGTTGTGTTAAACAATTGTACTTGTTCATTAGTCCATGTGACTCGTTGTGTGAACCATTTGTCCTTGTTCATTAGTCCTTGTGACTCTTGTGTTAAACAATTGTACTTGTTCATTAGTCCTTGTGACTCGTTGTGTGAACCATTTGTCCTTGTTTATTAGTAAATGTGACTCGTTGTGTGAACTATTTGTCCTTGTTCATTAGTCCTTGTGACTCGTTGTGTTAAAAAATTGTAATTGTTCATTAGTCCATGTGACTCGTTGTGTGAACCATTTGTCCTTGTTCATTAGTCCTTGTGACTCGTTGTGTTAAACATTTGTCCTTGTTCATTAGTCCATGTGACTCGTTGTGTGAACCATTTTTCCTTGTTTATTAGTAAATGTGACTCGTTGTGTGAACTATTTGTCCTTGTTCATTAGTCCTTGTGACTCGTTGTGTTAAACAATTGTCCTTGTTCATTAGTCCATGTGACTCGTTGTGTGAACCATTTGTCCTTGTTCATTAGTCCTTGTGACTCGTTGTGTAAACCATTTATCCTTTTTCATTAGTCCTTGTGAGTCGTTGTGTTAAACAATTTTACTTGTTCATTAGTCCATGTGACTCGTTGTGTGAACCATTTGTCCTTGTTCATTAGTCCTTGTGACTCGTTGTGTTAAACAATTGTACTTGTTCATTAGTCCATGTGACTCTTTGTGTGAACCATTTGTCCTCGTTCATTAGTCCTTGTGACTCGTTGTGTAAACCATTTATCCTTGTTCATTAGTCCTTGTGAGTGGTTGTGTTAAACAATTGTACTTGTTCATTAGTCCATGTGACTCGTTGTGTGAACCATTTGTCCTTGTTCATTAGTCCTTATGACTCGTTGTGTAAACCATTTATCCTTGTTCATTAGTCCTTGTGAGTCGTTGTGTTAAACAATTTTACTTGTTCATTAGTCCATGTGACTCGTTGTGTGAACCATTTGTCCTTGTTCATTAGTCCTTGTGACTCGTTGTGTTAAACAATTGTACTTGTTCATTAGTCCATGTGACTCTTTGTGTGAACCATTTGTCCTTGTTCATTAGTCCTTGTGACTCGTTGTGTAAACCATTTATCCTTGTTCATTAGTCCTTGTGAGTGGTTGTGTTAAACAATTGTACTTGTTCATTAGTCCATGTGACTCGTTGTGTGAACCATTTGTCCTTGTTCATTAGTCCTTATGACTCGTTGTGTAAACCATTTATCCTTGTTCATTAGTCCTTGTGACTCGTTATGTTAAACAATTGTAATTGTTCATTAGTCCATGTGACTCGTTGTGTGAACCATTTTTCCTTGTTTATTAGTAAATGTGACTCGTTGTGTGAACTATTTGTCCTTGTTCATTAGTCCTTGTGACTCCTTGTGTTAAACAATTGTACTTGTTCATTAGTCCATGTGACTCGTTGTGTGAACCATTTGTCCTTGTTCATTAGTCCTTGTGACTCGTTGTGTAAACCATTTATCCTTGTTCATTAGTCCTTGTGAGTCGTTGTGTTAAACAATTTTACTTGTTCATTAGTCCATGTGACTCGTTGTGTGAACCATTTGTCCTTGTTCATTAGTCCTTGTGACTCGTTGTGTTAAACAATTGTACTTGTTCATTAGTCCATGTGACTCTTTGTGTGAACCATTTGTCCTTGTTCATTAGTCCTTGTGACTCGTTGTGTAAACCATTTATCCTTGTTCATTAGTCCTTGTGAGTCGTTGTGTTAAACAATTTTACTTGTTCATTAGTCCATGTGACTCGTTGTGTGAACCATTTGTCCTTGTTCATTAGTCCTTGTGACTCGTTGTGTGAACCATTTATCCTTGTTCATTAGTCCTTGTGACTCGTTGTGTAAACAATTTGTCCTTGTTCATTAGTCCATGTGACTCGTTGTGTGAACCATTTGTCCTCGTTCATTAGTCCTTGTGACTCGTTGTGTGAACTATTTTTCCTTGTTTATTAGTAAATGTGACTCGTTGTGTGAACTATTTGTCCTTGTTCATTAGTCCTTGTGACTCGTTGTGTTAAACAATTGTCCTTGTTCATTAGTCCATGTGACTCGTTTTGTGAACCATTTGTCCTTGTTCATTAGTCCTTGTGACTCGTTGTGTAAACCATTTATCCTTGTTCATTAGTCCTTGTGAGTCGTTGTGTTAAACAATTTTACTTGTTCATTAGTCCTTGTGACTCGTTGTGAAACCATTTGTCCTTGTTCATTAGTCCTTGTGACTCGTTGTGTTAAACAATTGTACTTGTTCATTAGTCCATGTGACTCTTTGTGTGAACCATTTGTCCTCGTTCATTAGTCCTTGTGACTCGTTGTGTAAACCATTTATCCTTGTTCATTAGTACTTGTGAGTGGTTGTGTTAAACAATTGTACTTGTTCATTAGTCCATGTGACTCGTTGTGTGAACCATTTGTCCTTGTTCATTAGTCCTTGTGACTCGTTGTGTTAAACAATTGTCCTTGTTCATTAGTCCATGTGACTAGTTGTGTGAACTATTTGTCCTTGTTCATTAGTCCTTGTGACTCGTTGTGTTAAACAATTTTAATTGTTCATTAGTCCTTGTGACTCGTTGTGTGAACCATTTTTCCTTGTTTATTAGTAAATGTGACTCGTTGTGTGAACTATTTGTCCTTGTTCATTAGTCCTTGTGACTCGTTGTGTTAAACAATTGTCCTTGTTCATTAGTCCATGTGACTCGTTGTGTGAACCATTTGTCCTTGTTCATTAGTCCTTGTGACTCGTTGTGTAAACCATTTATCCTTGTTCATTAGTCCTTGTGAGTGGTTGTGTTAAACAATTTTACTTGTTCATTAGTCCATGTGACTCGTTGTGTGAACCATTTGTCCTCGTTCATTAGTCCTTAAGACTCGTTGTGTAAACCATTTATCCTTGTTCATTAGTACTTGTGAGTGGTTGTGTTAAACAATTTTACTTGTTCATTAGTCCATGTGACTCGTTGTGTGAACCATTTGTCCTTGTTCATTAGCCCTTGTGACTCGTTGTGTGAACCATTTGTCCTTATTTATTAGTAAATGTGACTCGTTGTGTGAACTATTTGTCCTTGTTCATTAGTCCTTGTGACTCGTTATGTTAAACAATTGTACTTGTTCATTAGTCCATGTGACTCGTTGTGTGAACCATTTGTCCTTGTTCATTAGTCCTTGTGACTCGTTGTGTAAACCATTTATCCTTGTTCATTAGTCCTTGTGACTCGTTGTGTAAACCATTTATCCTTGTTCATTAGTCCTTGTGACTCGTTGTGTTAACAATTTGTCCTTGTTCATTAGTCCATGTGACTCGTTGTGTGAACCATTTGTCCTTGTTCATTAGTCCATGTGACTCTTTGTGTGAACCATTTGTCCTTGTTCATTAGTACTTGTGAGTGGTTGTGTTAAACAATTGTACTTGTTCATTAGTCCATGTGACTCGTTGTGTGAACTATTTTTCCTTGTTTATTAGTAAATGTGACTCATTGTGTGAACTATTTGTCCTTGTTCATTAGTCCTTGTGACTCATTGTGTTAAACAATTGTCCTTGTTCATTAGTCCATGTGACTCGTTGTGTGAACTATTTGTCCTTGTTCATTAGTCCTTGTGACTCGTTGTGTAAACCATTTATCCTTGTTCATTAGTCCTTGTGAGTCGTTGTGTTAAACAATTTTACTTGTTCATTAGTCCATGTGACTCGTTGTGTGAACCATTTGTCCTTGTTCATTAGTCCTTGTGACTCGTTGTGTTAAACAATTGTACTTGTTCATTAGTCCATGTGACTCTTTGTGTGAACCATTTGTCCTCGTTCATTAGTCCTTGTGACTCGTTGTGTAAACCATTTATCCTTGTTCATTAGTCCTTTTGAGTCGTTGTGTTAAACAATTTTACTTTTTCATTAGTCCATGTGACTCGTTGTGTGAACCATTTGTCCTTGTTCATTAGTCCTTGTGACTCGTTGTGTGAACCATTTGTCCTTGTTCATTAGTCCTTGTGACTCGTTGTGTTAACCATTTGTCCTTGTTCATTAGTCATTGTGACTCGTTGTGTAAACCATTTGTCCTTGTTCATTAGTCCATGTGACTCGTTGTGTGAACCATTTTTCCTTGTTTATTAGTAAATGTGACTCGTTGTGTGAACTATTTGTCCTTGTTCATTAGTCCTTGTGACTCATTGTGTTAAACAATTGTCCTTGTTCATTAGTCCATGTGACTCGTTGTGTGAACCATTTGTCCTTGTTCATTAGTCCTTGTGACTCGTTGTGTAAACCATTTATCCTTGTTCATTAGTCCTTGTGAGTCGTTGTGTTAAACAATTTTACTTGTTCATTAGTCCATGTGACTCGTTGTGTGAACCATTTGTCCTTGTTCATTAGTCCTTGTGACTCGTTGTGTTAAACAATTGTCCTTGTTCATTAGTCCATGTGACTCTTTGTGTGAACCATTTGTCCTCGTTCATTAGTCCTTGTGACTCGTTGTGTAAACCATTTATCCTTGTTCATTAGTCCTTGTGAGTGGTTGTGTTAAACAATTTTACTTGTTCATTAGTCCATGTGACTCGTTGTGTGAACCATTTGTCCTTGTTCATTAGTCCTGACTCACTCGTTGTGTGAACCATTTGTCCTTGTTCATTAGTCCTTGTGACTCGTTGTGTGAACTATTTGTCCTTGTTCATTAGTCCTTGTGACTCGTTGTGTTAAACAATTTTAATTGTTCATTAGTCCATGTGACTCGTTGTGTGAACCATTTTTCCTTGTTTATTAGTAAATGTGACTCGTTGTGTAAACTATTTGTCCTTGTTCATTAGTCCTTGTGACTCGTTGTGTTAAACAATTGTCCTTGTTCATTAGTCCATGTGACTCGTTGTGTGAACCATTTGTCCTTGTTCATTAGTCCTTGTGACTCGTTGTGTTAAACAATTGTACTTGTTCATTAGTCCATGTGACTCTTTGTGTGAACCATTTGTCCTTGTTCATTAGTCCTTATGACTCGTTGTGTAAACCATTTATCCTTGTTCATTAGTCCTTGTGAGTCGTTGTGTTAAACAATTTTACTTGTTCATTAGTCCATGTGACTCGTTGTGTGAACCATTTCTCCTTGTTCATTAGCCCTTGTGACTCGTTGTGTGAACCATTTGTCCTTGTTTATTAGTAAATGTGACTCGTTGTGTGAACTATTTGTCCTTGTTCATTAGTCCTTGTGACTCGTTGTGTAAACCATTTGTCCTTGTTCATTAGTCCATGTGACTCGTTGTGTGAACCATTTGTCCTTGTTCATTAGTCCTTGTGACTCGTTGTGTTAAACAATTGTATTTGTTCATTAGTCCATGTGACTCGTTGTGTGAGCCATTTGTCCTTGTTTATTAGTAAATGTGACTCGTTGTGTGAACTATTTGTCCTTGTTCATTAGTCCTTGTGACTCGTTGTGAAACCATTTGTCCTTGTTCATTAGTCCATGTGACTCGTTGTGTGAACCATTTGTCCTTGTTCATTAGTCCTTATAACTCGTTGTGTAAACCATTTATCCTTTTTCATTAGTCCTTGTGAGTCGTTGTGTTAAACAATTTTACTTGTTCATTAGTCCATGTGACTCGTTGTGTGAACCATTTGTCCTTGTTCATTAGTCCTTGTGACTCGTTGTGTTAAACAATTGTACTTGTTCATTAGTCCATGTGACTCTTTGTGTGAACCATTTGTCCTTGTTCATTAGTCCTTGTGACTCGTTGTGTAAAACATTTGTCCTTGTTCATTAGTCCTTGTGAGTGGTTGTGTTAAACAATTGTACTTGTTCATTAGTCCATGTGACTCGTTGTGTGAACCATTTGTCCTTGTTCATTAGTCCTTGTGACTCGTTGTGTGAACCATTTGTCCTTGTTCATTAGTCCTTGTGACTCGTTGTGTTAAACAATTTTACTTGTTCATTAGTCCATGTGACTCGTTGTGTGAACCATTTGTCCTTGTTCATTAGTCCTTGTGACTCGTTGTGTTAAACAATTGTACTTGTTCATTAGTCCATGTGACTCTTTGTGTGAACCATTTGTCCTTGTTCATTAGTCCTTGTGACTCGTTGTGTAAACCATTTATCCTTGTTCATTAGTACTTGTGAGTGGTTGTGTTAAACAATTGTCCTTGTTCATTAGTCCATGTGACTCGTTGTGTGAACCATTTGTCCTTGTTCATTAGTCCTTATGACTCGTTGTGTAAACCATTTATCCTTGTTCATTAGTCCTTGTGACTCGTTGTGTTAAACAATTGTAATTGTTCATTAGTCCATGTGACTCGTTGTGTGAACTATTTTTCCTTGTTTATTAGTAAATGTGACTCATTGTGTGAACTATTTGTCCTTGTTCATTAGTCCTTGTGACTCATTGTGTTAAACAATTGTCCTTGTTCATTAGTCCATGTGACTCGTTGTGTGAACCATTTGTCCTTGTTCATTAGTCCTTGTGACTCGTTGTGTAAACCATTTATCCTTGTTCATTAGTCCTTGTGAGTCGTTGTGTTAAACAATTTTCTTGTTCATTAGTCCATGTGACTCGTTGTGTGAACCATTTGTCCTTGTTCATTAGTCCTTGTGACTCGTTGTGTTAAACAATTGTACTTGTTCATTAGTCCATGTGACTCTTTGTGTGAACCATTTGTCCTTGTTCATTAGTCCTTATGACTCGTTGTGTAAACCATTTATCCTTGTTCATTAGTCCTTGTGAGTGGTTGTGTTAAACAATTGTACTTGTTCATTAGTCCATGTGACTCGTTGTGTGAACCATTTTTCCTTGTTTATTAGTAAATGTGACTCGTTGTGTGAACTATTTGTCCTTGTTCATTAGTCCTTGTGACTCGTTGTGTTAAACAATTGTCCTTGTTCATTAGTCCATGTGACTCGTTGTGTGAACCATTTGTCCTTGTTCATTAGTCCTTATAACTCGTTGTGTAAACCATTTATCCTTTTTCATTAGTCCTTGTGAGTCGTTGTGTTAAACAATTTTACTTGTTCATTAGTCCATGTGACTCGTTGTGTGAACCATTTGTCCTTGTTCATTAGTCCTTGTGACTCGTTGTGTTAAACAATTGTACTTGTTCATTAGTCCATGTGACTCTTTGTGTGAACCATTTGTCCTTGTTCATTAGTCCTTGTGACTCGTTGTGTAAAACATTTATCCTTGTTCATTAGTACTTGTGAGTGGTTGTGTTAAACAATTGTACTTGTTCATTAGTCCATGTGACTCGTTGTGTGAACCATTTGTCCTTGTTCATTAGTCCTTGTGACTCGTTGTGTAAACCATTTATCCTTGTTCATTAGTCCTTGTGAGTCGTTGTGTTAAACAATTTTACTTGTTCATTAGTCCATGTGAATCGTTGTGTGAACCATTTGTCCTTGTTCATTAGTCCTTGTGACTCGTTGTGTTAAACAATTGTACTTGTTCATTAGTCCATGTGACTCTTTGTGTGAACCATTTGTCCTCGTTCATTAGTCCTTGTGACTCGTTTTGTAAACCATTTATCCTTGTTCATTAGTCCTTGTGAGTGGTTGTGTTAAACAATTGTACTTGTTCATTAGTCCATGTGACTCGTTGTGTGAACCATTTGTCCTTGTTCATTAGTCCTTGTGACTCGTTGTGTAAACCATTTATCCTTGTTCATTAGTCCTTGTGACTCGTTGTGTTAAACAATTGTACTTTTTCATTAGTCCATGTGACTCGTTGTGTGAACCATTTGTCATTGTTCATTAGCCCTTGTGACTCGTTGTGTGAACCATTTGTCCTTGTTCATTAGTTCATGTGACTCGTTGTGTGAACCATTTGTCCTTGTTCATTAGTCCATGTGACTCGTTGTGTGAACCATTTGTCCTTGTTTATTAGTAAATGTGACTCGTTGTGTGAACTATTTGTCCTTGTTCATTAGTCTTCGTGACTCGTTATGTTAAACAATTGTAATTGTTCATTAGTCCATGTGACTCGTTGTGTGAACCATTTGTCCTTGTTCATTAGTCCTTGTGACTCCTTGTATTAAACAATTATATTTGTTCATTAGTCCATGTGACTCGTTGTGTGAACTATTTTTCCTTGTTTATTAGTAAATGTGACTCGTTGTGTGAACTATTTGTCCTTGTTCATTAGTCCTTGTGACTCGTTGTGTTAACCAATTGTCCTTGTTCATTAGTCCATGTGACTCGTTGTGTGAACCATTTGTCCTTGTTCATTAGTCCTTATAACTCGTTGTGTAAACCATTTATCCTTTTTCATTAGTCCTTGTGAGTCGTTGTGTAAAACAATTTTTTCTTGTTCATTAGTCCATGTGACTCGTTGTGTGAACCATTTGTCCTTGTTCATTAGTCCTTGTGACTCGTTGTGTTAAACAATTGTACTTGTTCATTAGTCCATGTGACTCTTTGTGTGAACCATTTGTCCTTGTTCATTAGTCCTTGTGACTCGTTGTGTAAAACATTTATCCTTGTTCATTAGTCCTTGTGAGTGGTTGTGTTAAACAATTGTACTTGTTCATTAGTCCATGTGACTCGTTGTGTGAACCATTTGTCCTTGTTCATTAGTCCTTATGACTCGTTGTGTAAACCATTTATCCTTGTTCATTAGTCCTTGTGAGTCGTTGTGTTAAACAATTTTACTTGTTCATTAGTCCATGTGACTCGTTGTGTGAACCATTTGTCCTTGTTCATTAGTCCTTGTGACTCGTTGTGTTAAACAATTGTACTTGTTCATTAGTCCATGTGACTCTTTGTGTGAACCATTTGTCCTCGTTCATTAGTCCTTGTGACTCGTTGTGTAAACCATTTATCCTTGTTCATTAGTACTTGTGAGTAGTTGTGTTATACAATTGTACTTGTTCATTAGTCCATGTGACTCGTTGTGTGAACCATTTGTCCTTGTTCATTAGTCCTTATGACTCGTTGTGTAAACCAGTTATCCTTGTTCATTAGTCTTCGTGACTCGTTATGTTAAACAATTGTAATTGTTTATTAGTCCATGTGACTTGTTGTGTGAACTATTTTTCCTTGTTTATTAGTAAATGTGACTCATTGTGTGAACTATTTGTCCTTGTTCATTAGTCCTTGTGACTCATTGTGTTAAACAATTGTCCTTGTTCATTAGTCCATGTGACTCGTTGTGTGAACTATTTGTCCTTGTTCATTAGTCCTTGTGACTCGTTGTGTAAACCATTTATCCTTGTTCATTAGTCCTTGTGAGTCGTTGTGTTAAACAATTTTACTTGTTCTTTAGTCCATGTGACTCGTTGTGTGAACCATTTGTCCTTGTTAATTAGTCCTTGTGACTCGTTGTGTTAAACAATTGTACTTGTTCATTCGTCCATGAGACTCTTTGTGTGAACCATTTGTCCTCGTTCATTAGTCCTTGTGACTCGTTGTGTAAACCATTTATCCTTGTTCATTAGTACTTGTGAGTGGTTGTGTTAAACAATTGTACTTGTTCATTAGTCCATGTGACTCGTTGGGTGAACCATTTGTCCTTGTTCATTAGCCCTTGTGACTCGTTGTGTGAACCATTTGTCCTTGTTTATTAGTAAATGTGACTCGTTGTGTGAACTATTTGTCCTTGTTCATTAGTCTTCGTGACTCGTTATGTTAAACAATTGTAATTGTTCATTAGTCCATGTGACTCGTTGTGTGAACTATTTTTCCTTGTTTATTAGTAAATGTGACTCGTTGTGTGAACTATTTGTCCTTGTTCATTAGTCCTTGTGACTCGTTGTGTTAAACAATTGTCCTTGTTCATTAGTCCATGTGACTCGTTGTGTGAACCATTTGTCCTTGTTAATTAGTCCTTGTGACTCGTTGTGTTAAACAATTGTACTTGTTCATTAGTCCATGAGACTCTTTGTGTGAACCATTTGTCCTCGTTCATTAGTCCTTGTGACTCGTTGTGTAAACCATTTATCCTTGTTCATTAGTCCTTGTGAGTGGTTGTGTTAAACAATTGTACTTGTTCATTAGTTCATGTGACTCGTTGTGTGAACCATTTGTCCTTGTTCATTAGTCCTTGACTCGTTGTGTTAAACAATTGTCCTTGTTTATTAGTCCATGTGAACCATTTGTCCTTGTTTATTAGTAAATGTGACTCGTTGTGTGAACTATTTGTCCTTGTTCATTAGTCTTCGTGACTCGTTATGTTAAACAATTGTAATTGTTCATTAGTCCATGTGACTCGTTGTGTGAACCATTTGTCCTTGTTCATTAGTCCTTGTGACTCCTTGTATTAAACAATTGTATTTGTTCATTAGTCCATGTGACTCGTTGTGTGAACTATTTTTCCTTGTTTATTAGTAAATGTGACTCGTTGTGTGAACTATTTGTCCTTGTTCATTAGTCCTTGTGACTCGTTGTGTTAAACTATTGTCCTTGTTCATTAGTCCATGTGACTCGTTGTGTGAACCATTTGTCCTTGTTCATTAGTCCTTATAACTCGTTGTGTAAACCATTTATCCTTTTTCATTAGTCCTTGTGAGTCGTTGTGTTAAACAATTTTACTTGTTCATTAGTCCATGTGACTCGTTGTGTGAACCATTTGTCCTTGTTCATTAGTCCTTGTGACTCGTTGTGTTAAACAATTGTACTTGTTCATTAGTCCATGTGACTCTTTGTGTGAACCATTTGTCCTCGTTCATTAGTCCTTGTGACTCGTTGTGTAAAACATTTATCCTTGTTCATTAGTACTTGTGAGTGGTTGTGTTATACAATTGTACTTGTTCATTAGTCCATGTAACTCGTTGTGTGAACCATTTGTCCTTGTTCATTAGTCCTTATGACTCGTTGTGTAAACCAGTTATCCTTGTTCATTAGTCCTTGTGAGTCGTTGTGTTAAACAATTTTACTTGTTCATTAGTCCATGTGACTCGTTGTGTGAACCATTTGTCCTTGTTTATTAGTCCTTGTGACTCGTTGTGTTAAACAATTGTACTTGTTCATTAGTCCATGTGACTCTTTGTGTGAACCATTTGTCCTCGTTCATTAGTCCTTGTGACTCGTTTAGTAAACCATTTATCCTTGTTCATTAGTACTTGTGAGTGGTTGTGTTATACAATTGTACTTGTTCATTAGTCCATGTGACTCGTTGTGTGAACCATTTGTCCTTGTTCATTAGTCCTTATGACTCGTTGTGTAAACCAGTTATCCTTGTTCATTAGTCCTTGTGAGTAGTTGTGTTAAACAATTGTACTTTTTCATTAGTCCATGTGACTCGTTGTGTGAACCATTTGTCATTGTTCATTAGCCCTTGTGACTCGTTGTGTGAACCATTTGTCCTTGTTCATTAGTCCATGTGACTCGTTGTGTGAACTATTTGTCCTTGTTCATTAGTCCTTGTGACTCGTTATGTTAAACAATTGTAATTGTTCATTAGTCCATGTGACTCGTTGTGTGAACCATTTGTCCTTGTTCATTAGTCCTTGTGACTCCTTGTATTAAACAATTGTACTTGTTCATTAGTCCATGTGACTCGTTGTGTGAACTATTTTTCCTTGTTTATTAGTAAATGTGACTCGTTGTGTGAACTATTTGTCCTTGTTCATTAGTCCTTGACTCGTTGTGTTAAACAATTGTCCTTGTTCAATAGTCCATGTGACTCGTTGTGTGAACCATTTGTCCTTGTTCATTAGCCCTTGTGACTCGTTGTAGGAACCATTTGTCCTTGTTTATTAGTAAATGTGACTCGTTGTGTGAACTATTTGTCCTTGTTCATTAGTCTTCGTGACTCGTTATGTTAAACAATTGTAATTGTTCATTAGTCCATGTGACTCGTTGTGTGAACTATTTTTCCTTGTTTATTAGTAAATGTGACTCGTTGTGTGAACTATTTGTCCTTGTTCATTAGTCCTTGTGACTCATTGTGTTAAACAATTGTCCTTGTTCATTAGTCCATGTGACTCGTTGTGTGAACTATTTGTCCTTGTTCATTAGTCCATGTGACTCGTTGTGTGAACCATTTGTCCTTGTTCATTAGCCCTTGTGACTCGTTGTGTGAACCATTTGTCCTTGTTTATTAGTAAATGTGACTCGTTGTGTGAACTATTTGTCCTTGTTCATTAGTCTTCGTGACTCGTTATGTTAAACAATTGTAATTCTTTATTAGTCCATGTGACTCGTTGTGTGAACTATTTTTCCTTGTTTATTAGTAAATGTGACTCGTTGTGTGAACTATTTGTCCTTGTTCATTAGTCCTTGTGACTCCTTGTATTAAACAATTGTACTTGTTCATTAGTCCATGTGACTCGTTGTGTGAACTATTTTTCCTTGTTTATTAGTAAATGTGACTCGTTGTGTGAACTATTTGTCCTTGTTCATTAGTCCTTGACTCGTTGTGTTAAACAATTGTCCTTGTTCATTAGTCCATGTGACTCGTTGTGTGAACCATTTGTCCTTGTTCATTAGTCCTTATGACTCGTTGTGTAAACCATTTATCCTTGTTCATTAGTCCTTTTGAGTCGTTGTCTTAAACATTTTTACTTGTTCATTAGTCCATGTGACTCATTGTGTGAACCATTTGTCCTTGTTCATTAGTCCTTGTGACTCGTTGTGTTAAACAATTGTACTTGTTCATTAAGCCATGTGACTCTTTGTGTGAACCATTTGTCCTCGTTCATTAGTCCTTGTGACTCGTTGTGTAAACCATTTATCCTTGTTCATTAGTCATTTTGAGTCGTTGTGTTAAACAATTTTACTTTTTCATTAGTCCATGTGACTCGTTGTGTGAACCATTTGTCCTTGTTCATTAGCCCTTGTGACTCGTTGTGTGAACCATTTGTCCTTGTTTATTAGTAAATGAAACCGTGTTAAACCAATTTCACCCGGTTTTAGACCATTGCACTAGATTGAGGTCTAACCATTTTTCCTTGTTTATTAGTCCTGACATTTTCCAGCATTTGATTAATCTTTCATGAGTTTGGGACGTTTTTGTGTAAACTTATATCCCAAAGTAATTGTTCATTATCATAGAGTTTGCCAAGCTTTTTGAACCAATTTGTCCTTGTTCAGGACCATGGCTGGAACAATTTAGTTTTTGTGCATTAGTCCTCGTGATCAACCTTCCTCTTTTGAACCAACAAAGCTCCTTGTTTATGGTCCAAGGACTCTTAACCATTTGTTTCCTTCAAGCCCCATTTCAGTCCATATAATCATAAATAAGAAGTTGAGCTAAAACAAGGAAGTTTGTCCATTAGTTTACTTTCTTTGCTTTATGTCCTTTTTCATTTCAGATTTGTCATAGTCCTTGTGCCGTTTTTCTTGGTCATTAGTCCATTTTTGTGACTAGATGTAACTAGTAATCCAAGATTTGTCCTTGTTCTTGTCTATATAAACCAAGCTAAACACTTGTCCTTCAGATTTGAATGAACATTAATACAAGTGAAAACCTATTTTCCTTTATAATTCTTTGCTTAGTGCTAGAAGAATTTCCTTTGTTCATTAGTCCTTGCTAGGGTTAAACTGAGTATTGTTCATGTGAAACAAATCAAACCGAGAAAGGCCACATTTCACCCGGTTTTGGACCTTGCACTAGATTGAGGTCTAACATGAATTCCGTCTAAGAAGTCGTGCCATTTTCCAGCATGGGATTAATCTTTGGTGAGTTTGGGACGTTTTTGTGTAGGAACTTATATCCCAAAGCCGTTCCTATCATAGAGTTTGCCAAGCTTTTTGAACCGCGCGCAATCAGGACCATGGCTGGAACAAGCTTAGTTTTTTGTGCATTATGTCGCTATCAACCTTCCTCTTTTGAACCAACAAAGCTCAAGGGACTTTATGGCTGCAACAAGGACTCTTACACGGTTTCCTCAAGCCCCATTTCAGTCCATATAATCATAAATAAGAAGTTGAGCTACAAACAAGGAAGTTTGGACTATTAGTTTACTTTCTTTGCTTTATGTCCTTTTCATTTCAGATTTGTCATAGTCCTTGGCTGCCGTTTTTCTTGGTCTTTAGCTGCTATTTTTGTGGCCCTTAGATGTAACTAGTAATCAAGGGTCAAGATTGTAAGCCTTGGTCTATATAAACCAAGCTAAACACTTGAGAACTTCAGATTTGAATGAACATTAATACAAGTGAAAACCTAGTTTTCTCTCTTATAATTCTTTGCTTAGTGCTAGAAGAACCTCCTTTGCTTAGTGCTAGGGGCTGAGTAAGTTCATTGCTTTGTGCTTGAACCAACTCTTAGTCTTAAACCTTGGCTTTGTGCTTGGTTTAGGTCATATCCCCATACTCAATCCTTAGCATTTGGCAATCGTTTTAGCACTCAAATTCTGTCCAATTTCGAGTTCTTAGAGTTTTATTCCAAATTGGTTATCAGAGCTTTGGTTAACAACAAAATCCTTTCTTTGTGAGTTCATTATACCCTAACCACATTAAAAACACAAAAAACAACCATGAGTGAAGAAAGGATTGCTGGAATTGAAACACAAGTTACTCAACTTTCTGAAAAATGTGATTTGTTGCTAGAATCTCTCAATGTTATCATGGCTAATATTCCAACACCACCACCAAGAGGAGGACAACCACCTAGAGGCAGGGGTAGAGGCCGTGGCTTCATGGGTAGAGGACGAGCTCATGGTGGCCGTGAGGAGGAAGAGCTTTCTGATTCGGAGGAGTCCATGGCCGAGGCCTTTCATGGAGAGCCCAACAAAGACTTTAAGGTAGAAATTCCTGATTTTCATGGTAGTTTAAACCCCGGGGATTTGTTAGATTGGTTTAGGACCATTGAAAGAGTCTTTGAGTTTAAAGGTTATTCTGATGGCAAAGCTTTTAAAGTTGCAATCTTGAAACTCAAAGGCTATGCTTCCCTTTGGTATGAGAACTTAAAAAATCAGAGAAGAAGGGATGGTAAGGAACCTATTAAGTCTTGGTTAAAACTGAAAAAGAAGCTTAATGAGAAGTTTATACCTAAAGAGTACACTCAAGACATTTTCATTAAGCTCACACAACTTAAACAAGACCAACAACCACTTGAGTCATATCTTAGAGACTTTGAACAACTTACTTTGCAATGTGAACTCAATGAGAAGCCCGAACAGAAAATTGCTAGATTTGTTGAAGGGTTAGATACTAAGATTGCTCATAGGGTTAGAATGCAACAAGTATGGTCCTTTGATGAAGCCGTTAATTTGGCTTTAAGGGTTGAGAAAATGGGTAAAGGGAAGGCTACAACCACCAAACCAACCACCAAAACCGCCACTTTTAGACCCCCAACCAGTTTCAAAATTAATGAACCACCCTCTCAAAACAAAACCACCATACTTGACAAAGGAAAAGCAGCCGAAACCTCACAAAAAAGACCATGCCTCTCAAAAAATGTTACCAATGCCAAGGTTATGGTCACTTTGCCAAAGAATGCCCAACCAAGAGAGCCCTTAGTAGCTTTGAAGTGGTTCATTGGGGAGATGATGAGATTCTTGTGTGTGATGAGGAAATGGAGGGAACGGACCATGAAGAGGATGATGTGGTTATGCCGGATGCGGGTCTTAGCTTGGTTACTTGGAGAGTGATGCATACCCAACCCCAACCCTTGGAAATGGATCAAAGACAACAAATCTTTAGGTCTAGGTGCACCATTAAGGGAAGAGTTTGCAATCTTATCATTGATGGAGGGAGTTGTACCAATGTAGCCTCTAGTACTCTCATTGAAAAGCTATCTTTACCCACACAAGACCACCCTAGTCCTTATAAATTAAGGTGGCTTAACAAGGGGGCAGAAGTTAGAGTGGATAAGCAATGCCTTGTAACCTTCTCCATTGGCAAGAACTATTCGGATGAGGCCCTTTGTGATGTTCTACCTATGGATGCTTGTCATCTTCTTCTTGGGAGACCTTGGGAGTTTGATAGGGATTCGGTACACCATGGGAGAGACAACACTTACACCTTCAAGTTTGGCTCAAGAAAGGTCATTCTAACACCACTTCCACCCGTCCTTAAGCATACTACACCACCATCCATGCTTGAGCCTTCAAAAGAGGTATTATTGATCAATGAGGCCGAGATGCTCCAAGAGTTAAAGGGTGATGAAGATGTCTATGCTCTTATTGCAAAAGATGTGGTTTTTGGGCAGAATGTTTCACTTCCTAAGGAGGTCCAAGAGCTCCTCCAATCCTATGAAGATGTGTTCCCAAATGAGCTCCCAAGTGGCTTGCCTCCTCTTAGGGGCATTGAGCATCAAATTGATTTCATTCCGGGGGCTACATTACCAAACAAGGCTGCCTATAGAAGTGATCCTAAAGCTACTCAAGAGTTACAACAACAAATTGGAGAACTTGTGAGCAAGGGCTTTGTGAGAGAGTCCCTTAGTCCGTGTGCTGTCCCGGCCCTCTTAGTGCCAAAGAAAGATGGGTCTTGGAGGATGTGTACGGATAGTAGAGCTATCAACAACATTACCATCAAGTATAGGTTTCCCATACCTAGGCTTGATGACATCTTGGATGAGCTTAGTGGAGCTCAATTGTTTTCAAAGATTGATTTAAGGCAAGGCTATCACCAAGTAAGAATCAAAGAAGGAGATGAGTGGAAAACCGCATTCAAAACAAAGCATGGGTTGTATGAATGGCTTGTCATGCCATTTGGTCTTTCTAATGCACCAAGTACCTTCATGAGGCTCATGACCGAGGTACTTAGACCTTATTTGGGCAGATTTGTGGTTGTTTACTTTGATGATATCTTGGTTTATAGTCCTTCCAAGGAAGAGCACCTCAAGCATTTGCAAGTGTTGTTTGAAACTCTTAGGGAACACAAGTTGTATGGCAAGCTAGAGAAGTGTTCTTTTATGCAAAATGAAGTCCAATTCTTGGGCTTTATCATTTCTGACCGTGGCATATTGGTTGATCAAGAGAAGGTTAAGGCAATCAAATCATGGCCTATACCTAAGAATATCACGGATGTAAGGAGTTTTCATGGGTTGGCATCATTCTATAGGAGGTTCATCAAAGATTTTAGCACACTTATGGCTCCTATAACCGAATGTATGAAGAAAGGGGAGTTCAAATGGGGAGATAAGGCTGAATCATCCTTCAATATTATCAAAGAGAAGCTTTGTGAGTCTCCTATTCTTACTTTGCCAAATTTCAATAAGTTGTTTGAAGTTGAGTGTGATGCTAGTGGCATTGGCATTGGGGCTGTCCTTGTTCAAGAGCACAAGCCAATTGCTTACTTTAGTGAGAAATTGAGTGGTGCCAAGCTCAATTACTCAACTTATGATAAGGAGTTCTATGCTATTGTTCGGGCCTTAACCCATTGGAGTCACTACTTGAAACCACGACCATTCGTCCTACATTCTGATCATGAGGCTCTCAAATACATTAATGGTCAACACAAGCTCAATCATAGGCATGCTAAATGGGTGGAGTTCTTACAATCCTTCAACTTCTCAAGCAAGTACATAGAGGGGAAAGATAACATAGTGGCTGATGCATTGTCTAGGAGATTCATTATGTTGAGTTTCATGGAGCAAAGGGTCCTTGGGTTTGAGTACATGAAAGAATTATATGTGGAAGATCCGGATTTTAAAGGAGAATGGGAGCTCCTTCAATCTGGCCAAATCAAGCTCAAGAGCAAATACTTGGTTCAAAATGGGTTCTTATTCTTTGGAAACAAGTTGTGTGTGCCTAGGGGACCTTATAGAAACTTATTGATAAGGGAAGTTCACTCCAATGGTCTTGCCGGGCACTTTGGCATTCAAAAGACCTATGACATACTCCAAGAGCAATTCTATTGGCCTAAGATGCTTGGGGATGTCCAAGATGTGATCAAGAGGTGTGCTCCTTGTCAACAATCAAAATCCTATTTCCAAACAGGCCCCTACACTCCTTTGCCGGTTCCAAATCAGCCATGGGAAGACATAAGCATGGATTTCATTGTTGCTTTACCAAGAACTCAAAGAGGGAAGGATTCAATCATGGTGGTTGTGGATAGATTCAGCAAAATGGCTCATTTCATTGCTTGCAAGAAAACCGAAGATGCAACTAGTGTGGCCGAGCTCTATTTCAAAGAAGTGGTCAAGCTACATGGTATTCCTAAGTCCATTGTCTCGGATAGGGATTCCAAGTTCATGAGTCATTTTTGGAGAACCTTATGGAAGCTACTCAAAACAAGGCTCTTGTTTAGCACCTCCCATCACCCCCAAACTGATGGGCAAACGGAAGTCACCAACAAGACCTTGGGGAGGATCCTTAGGTGCACGGTTGCAAGGTCATTGAAAGATTGGGACCTCAAACTAGCTCAAGCCGAGTTTGCCTTCAACCGAGCCCCTTCCACAACCACGGGCAAGTCTCCATTTGAGGTGGTATATGGCGTGAATCCTATGATGCCTACTGATTTGGCACCCATCAAAAGAAATACCATTGATTATGATGCTAAGAAAAGGGTTGAACAAATGCTCCATGTCCATGAACAAGTCAAGAAGCAAATTGAGAAGGCTAATGAGGCTCACAAGGCCAAATCCAAGGGTGTTAAGGGAACCAAAAGCTTTGAACCCGGAGATCTTGTTTGGATACACTTGAGGAAAGAAAGATTTCCAGAAAAAAGGAAGAATAAGCTCATGCCTAGAGCTGATGGTCCATTCGAAGTACTTGAGAAGTTTGGGTCCAATGCATACAAGATAAACCTTCCCGGAGAATATGGGGTCCATGGAACTTTCAATGTTGGGGATTTAAGTCCTTATTATGAAGAGATTGAGGAGGATAAGCTCGAGGATTTGAGGGCAAATCCTTTTCAAGAAGGGGAGATTGAAACAAATCAAACCGAGAAAGGCCACATTTCACCCGGTTTTGGACCTTGCACTAGATTGAGGTCTAACATGAATTCCGTCTAAGAAGTCGTGCCATTTTCCAGCATGGGATTAATCTTTGGTGAGTTTGGGACGTTTTTGTGTAGGAACTTATATCCCAAAGCCGTTCCTATCATAGAGTTTGCCAAGCTTTTTGAACCGCGCGCAATCAGGACCATGGCTGGAACAAGCTTAGTTTTTTGTGCATTATGTCGCTATCAACCTTCCTCTTTTGAACCAACAAAGCTCAAGGGACTTTATGGCTGCAACAAGGACTCTTACACGGTTTCCTCAAGCCCCATTTCAGTCCATATAATCATAAATAAGAAGTTGAGCTACAAACAAGGAAGTTTGGACTATTAGTTTACTTTCTTTGCTTTATGTCCTTTTCATTTCAGATTTGTCATAGTCCTTGGCTGCCGTTTTTCTTGGTCTTTAGCTGCTATTTTTGTGGCCCTTAGATGTAACTAGTAATCAAGGGTCAAGATTGTAAGCCTTGGTCTATATAAACCAAGCTAAACACTTGAGAACTTCAGATTTGAATGAACATTAATACAAGTGAAAACCTAGTTTTCTCTCTTATAATTCTTTGCTTAGTGCTAGAAGAACCTCCTTTGCTTAGTGCTAGGGGCTGAGTAAGTTCATTGCTTTGTGCTTGAACCAACTCTTAGTCTTAAACCTTGGCTTTGTGCTTGGTTTAGGTCATATCCCCATACTCAATCCTTAGCATTTGGCAATCGTTTTAGCACTCAAATTCTGTCCAATTTCGAGTTCTTAGAGTTTTATTCCAGTTTATTAGTAAATGTGACTCGTTGTGTGAACTATTTGTCCTTGTTCATTAGTATTCGTGACTCGTTATGTTAAACAATTGTAATTGTTCATTAGTCCATGTGACTCGTTGTGTGAACCATTTGTCCTTGTTCATTAGTCCTTGTGACTCGTTGTTTTAAACAATTGTACTTGTTCATTAGTCCATGAGACTCTTTGTGTGAACCATTTGTCCTCGTTCATTAGTCCTTGTGACTCGTTGTGTAAACCATTTATCCTTGTTCATTAGTACTTGTGAGTGGTTGTGTTAAACAATTGTACTTGTTCATTAGTCCATGTGACTCGTTGTGTGAACCATTTGTCCTTGTTCATTAGTCCTTGTGACTCGTTGTGTGAACCATTTGTCCTTGTTCATTAGCCCTTGTGACGCGTTGTGTGAACCATTTGTCCTTGTTCATTAGTCTTCGTGACTCGTTATGTTAAACAATTGTAATTGTTCATTAGTCCATGTGACTCGTTGTGTGAACTATTTTTCCTTGTTTATTAGTAAATGTGACTCGTTGTGTGAACTATTTGTCCTTGTTCATTATTCCTTGTGACTCGTTGTGTTAAACAATTGTCCTTGTTCATTAGTCCATGTGACTCGTTGTGTGAACCATTTGTCCTTGTTAATTAGTCCTTGTGACTCGTTGTGTTAAACAATTGTACTTGTTCATTAGTCCATGAGACTCTTTGTGTGAACCATTTGTCCTCGTTCATTAGTCCTTGTGACTCGTTGTGTAAACCATTTATCCTTGTTCATTAGTACTTGTGAGTGGTTGTGTTAAACAATTGTACTTGTTCATTAGTCCATGTGACTCGTTGTGTGAACCATTTGTCCTTGTTCATTAGCCCTTGTGACTCGTTGTGTGAACCATTTGTCCTTGTTTATTAGTAAATGTGACTCGTTGTGTGAACTATTTGTCCTTATTCATTAGTCTTCGTGACTCGTTATGTTAAACAATTGTAATTGTTCATTAGTCCATGTGACTCGTTGTGTGAACCATTTGTCCTTGTTCATTAGTCCTTGTGACTCCTTGTATTAAAAAATTGTATTTGTTCATTAGTCCATGTGACTCGTTGTGTGAACTATTTTTCCTTGTTTATTAGTAAATGTGACTCGTTGTGTGAACTAATTGTCCTTGTTCATTAGTCCTTGTGACTCGTTGTGTGAACCATTTGTCCTTGTTCATTAGTCCTTATAACTCGTTGTGTAAACCATTTATCCTTTTTCATTAGTCCTTGTGAGTCGTTGTGTTAAACAATTTTACTTGTTCATTAGTCCATGTGACTCGTTGTGTGAACCATTTGTCCTTGTTCATTAGCCCTTGTGACTCGTTGTGTGAACCATTTGTCCTTGTTTATTAGTAAATGTGACTCGTTGTGTGAACTATTTGTCCTTGTTCATTAGTGTTCGTGACTCGTTATGTTAAACAATTGTAATTGTTCATTAGTCCATGTGACTCGTTGTGTGAACCATTTGTCCTTGTTCATTAGTCCTTGTGACTCCTTGTATTAAACAATTGTACTTGTTCATTAGTCCATGTGACTCGTTGTGTGAACTATTTTTCCTTGTTTATTAGTAAATGTGACTCGTTGTGTGAACTATTTGTCCTTGTTCATTAGTCCTTGACTCGTTGTGTTAAATAATTGTCCTTGTTCATTAGTCCATGTGACTCGTTGTGTGAACCATTTGTCCTTGTTCATTAGTCCTTATGACTCGTTGTGTAAACCATTTATCCTTGTTCATTAGTCCTTTTGAGTCGTTGTGTTAAACAATTTCACTTGTTCATTAGTCCATGTGACTCATTGTGTGAACCATTTGTCCTTGTTCATTAGTCCTTGTGACTCGTTGTGTTAAACAATTGTACTTGTTCATTAAGCCATGTGACTCTTTGTGTGAACCATTTGTCCTCGTTCATTAGTCCTTGTGACTCGTTGTGTGAATCATTTGTCATTGTTTATTAGTAAATGTGACTCGCTGTGTGAACTATTTGTCCTTGTTCATTAGTCTTCGTGACTCGTTATGTTAAACAATTGTAATTGTTCATTAGTCCATGTGACTCGTTGTGTGAACTATTTTTCCTTGTTTATTAGTAAATGTGACTCGTTGTGTGAACTATTTGTCCTTGTTCATTATTCCTTGTGACTCGTTGTGTTAAACATTTGTCCTTGTTCATTAGTCCATGTGACTCGTTGTGTGAACCATTTGTCCTTGTTAATTAGTCCTTGTGACTCGTTGTGTTAAACAATTGTACTTGTTCATTAGTCCATGAGACTCTTTGTGTGAACCATTTGTCCTCGTTCATTAGTCCTTGTGACTCGTTGTGTAAACCATTTATCCTTGTTCATTAGTACTTGTGAGTGGTTGTGTTAAACAATTGTACTTGTTCATTAGTTCATGTGACTCGTTGTGTGAAGCATTTGTCCTTGTTCATTAGCCCTTGTGACTCGTTGTGTGAACCATTTGTCCTTGTTTATTAGTAAATGTGACTCGTTGTGTGAACTATTTGTCCTTGTTCATTAGTCCATGTGACTCGTTATGTTAAACAATTGTAATTGTTCATTAGTCCATGTGACTCGTTGTGTGAACCATTTGTCCTTGTTCATTAGTCCTTGTGACTCCTTGTATTAAACAATTGTACTTGTTCATTAGTCCATGTGACTCGTTGTGTGAACTATTTTTCCTTGTTTATTAGTAAATGTGACTCGTTGTGTGAACTATTTGTCCTTGTTCATTAGTCCTTGACTCGTTGTGTTAAATAATTGTCCTTGTTCATTAGTCCATGTGACTCGTTGTGTGAACCATTTGTCCTTGTTCATTAGTCCTTATGACTCGTTGTGTAAACCATTTATCCTTGTTCATTAGTCCTTTTGAGTCGTTGTGTTAAACAATTTTACTTGTTCATTAGTCCATGTGACTCATTGTGTGAACCATTTGTCCTTGTTCATTAGTCCTTGTGACTCGTTGTGTTAAACAATTGTACTTGTTCATTAAGCCATGTGACTCTTTGTGTGAACCATTTGTCCTCGTTCATTAGTCCTTGTGACTCGTTGTGTAAACCATTTATCCTTGTTCATTAGTCCTTGTGAGTCGTTATGTTAAACAATTTGTACTTGTTCATTAGTCCATGTGACTCGTTGTGTGAACCATTTGTCCTTGTTCATTAGCCTTGTGACTCGTTGTGTGAACCATTTGTCCTTGTTTATTAGTAAATGTGACTCGTTGTGTGAACTATTTGTCCTTGTTCATTAGTCCTTGTGACTCGTTATGTTAAACAATTTTAATTGTTCATTAGTCCATGTGACTCGTTGTGTGAACCATTTGTCCTTGTTCATTAGTCCTTGTGACTCCTTGTATTAAAAAATTGTATTTGTTCATTAGTCCATGTGACTCGTTGTGTGAACTATTTTTCCTTGTTTATTAGTAAATGTGACTCGTTGTGTGAACTATTTGTCCTTGTTCATTAGTCCTTGTGACTCGTTGTGTGAACCATTTGTCCTTGTTCATTAGTCCTTATAACTCGTTGTGTAAACCATTTATCCTTTTTCATTAGTCCTTGTGAGTCGTTGTGTTAAACAATTTTACTTGTTCATTAGTCCATGTGACTCGTTGTGTGAACCATTTGTCCTTGTTCATTAGTCCTTGTGACTCGTTGTGTGAACCATTTGTCCTTGTTTATTAGTAAATGTGACTCGTTGTGTGAACTATTTGTCCTTGTTCATTAGTCCTTGTGACTCGTTATGTTAAACAATTGTAATTGTTCATTAGTCCATGTGACTCGTTGTGTGAACCATTTGTCCTTGTTCATTAGTCCTTGTGACTCCTTGTATTAAACAATTGTACTTGTTCATTAGTCCATGTGACTCGTTGTGTGAACTATTTTTCCTTGTTTATTAGTAAATGTGACTCGTTGTGTGAACTATTTGTCCTTGTTCATTAGTCCTTGACTCGTTGTGTTAAACAATTGTCCTTGTTCATTAGTCCATGTGACTCGTTGTGTGAACCATTTGTCCTTGTTCATTAGTCCTTATGACTCGTTGTGTAAACCATTTATCCTTGTTCATTAGTCCTTTTGAGTCGTTGTGTTAAACAATTTCACTTGTTCATTAGTCCATGTGACTCATTGTGTGAACCATTTGTCCTTGTTCATTAGTCCTTGTGACTCGTTGTGTTAAACAATTGTACTTGTTCATTAGTCCATGTGACTCTTTGTGTGAACCATTTGTCCTCGTTCATTAGTCCTTGTGACTCGTTGTGTAAACCATTTATCCTTGTTCATTAGTACTTGTGAGTGGTTGTGTTAAACAATTGTACTTGTTCATTAGTCCATGTGACTCGTTGTGTGAACCATTTGTCCTTGTTCATTAGCCCTTGTGACGCGTTGTGTGAACCATTTGTCCTTGTTTATTAGTAAATGTGACTTGTTGTGTGAACTATTTGTCCTTGTTCATTTGTCTTCGTGACTCGTTATGTTAAACAATTGTAATTGTTTATTAGTAAATGTGACTCGTTGTGTGAACTATTTGTCCTTGTTCATTAGTCCTTGTGACTCGTTGTGTTAAACAATTGTCCTTGTTCATTAGTCCATGTGACTCGTTGTGTGAACCATTTGTCCTTGTTTATTAGTCCTTATGACTCGTTGTGTAAACCATTTATCCTTGTTCATTAGTCCTTGTGAGTCGTTGTGTTAAACAATTTTACTTGTTCATTAGTCCATGTGACTCGTTGTGTGAACCATTTGACCTTATTCACTAGTCCTTGTGACTCGTTGTGTATTGTACTGGTTCATTAGTCCTTGTGACTCTTTGTGTGAACCATTTGTCCTCGTTCATTAGTCCTTGTGACTCGTTGTGTAAACCATTTATCCTTGTTCATTAGTACATGTGAGTGGTTGTGTTAAACAATTGTAATTGTTCATTAGTCCATATGATTCGTTGTGTGAACCATTTGTCCTTGTTCATTAGTACTTGTGACTCGTTGTGTTAAACAATTGTACTTGTTCATTAGTCCATGTGACTCATTGTGTAAACCATTTGTCCTTGTTCATTAGTCCTTGTGACTCGTTGTGTAAAACATGTATCCTTGTTCATTAGTACTTGTGAGTGGTTGTGTTAAACAATTGTACTTGTTCATTAGTCCATGTGACTCGTTGTGTGAACCATTTGTCCTTGTTCATTAGCCCTTATGATTCGATGTGTGAACCATTTGTCCTTGTTTATTAGTAAATGTGACTCAATGTGTGAACCATTTGTCTTTTTTTATTAGTAAATGTGACTCGTTGTGTGAAGCATTTGTCCTTGTTCAATAGTCTTTTCGACTCGTTGTGTTACACAATTATAATTGGTCATTAGTCCATGTAACCATTTGTACTTTCTTATTAGTCCATTTGACTCGTTGGGTGAACCATTTGTAGTCGTTCATTAGTCCTTGTGACTCGTTGTGTAAACCATTTGTCCTTGTTCATTAGTTCTTGTGTCTCGTTGTGTTAAAACAATTGTACTTGTTCATTAGTCCATGTGATTCGTTGTGTGAACCATTATCCTTGTTCATTAGCTTTTGTGACTCGTTGTGTGATCCATTTGTCCTTGTTTTTTAGTAAATGTGACTCGTTGTGTAAACCATTTATTCTTTTTCATTAGCCCTTGTGACGCATTGTGTGAACCATTTGTCCTTGTTTATTAGTAATTGTGACTCGTTGTGTGAACTATTTGTCCTTGTTCATTAGTCTTCGTGACTCGTTATGTTAAACAATTGTAATTGTTCATTAGTCCATGTGACTCGTTGTGTGAACCATTTGTCGTTGTTCATTAGTCCTTGTGACTCTTTGTATTAAACAATTGTACCTGTTCATTAGTCAATATGACTCGTTGTGTGAACCATTTTTCCTTGTTTATTAGTAAATGTGACTCGTTCTGTGAACTATTTGTCCTTGTTCATTAGTCAATGTGACTCGTTGTGTTAAACAATTGTCCTTGTTCATTAGTCCATGTGACTCGTTGTGTGAACTATTTGTCCTTGTTCATTAGTCCTTGTGACTCGTTGAGTAAACCATTTATCCTTGTTCATTAGTCCTTATGAGTCGTTGTGTTAAACAATTTTACTTGTTCATTAGTCCATGTGACTCGTTGTGTGAACTATTTGTCCTTGTTCATTAGTCCTTGTGACTCGTTGTGTTAAACAATTGTCCTTGTTCATTAGTCCATGTGACTCGTTGTGTGAACCATTTGTCCTTGTTCATTAGTCCTTATGACTCGTTGTGTAAACCATTTATCCTTGTTCATTAGTCCTTGTGAGTCATTGTGTTAAACAATTTTACTTGTTCATTAGTCCATGTGACTCGTTGTGTGAACCATTTGTCCTTGTTCATTAGTCCTTGTGACTCGTTGTGTTAAACAATTGTACTTGTTCATTAGTCCATGTGACTCTTTGTGTGAACCATTTGTCTTCGTTCATTAGTCCTTGTGACTCATTGTGTAAACCATTTATCCTTGTTCATTAGTACTTGTGAGTGGTTGTGTTATACAATTGTACTTGTTCATTAGTCCATGTGACTCGTTGTGTGAACCATTTGTCCTTGTTCATTAGCCCTTATGATTCGATGTGTGAACCATTTGTCCTTGTTTATTAGTAAATGTGACTCAATGTGTGAACCATTTGTCTTTGTTTATTAGTAAATGTGACTCGTTGTGTGAAGCATTTGTCCTTGTTCAATAGTCTTTTCGACTCGTTGTGTTAAACAATTATAATTGGTCATTAGTCCATGTAACTCGTTGTGTGAACAGTTTGTCCTTGTTCATTAGTCCTTGTGACTTGTTGTGTTAAACAATTGTACTTTCTTTTTAGTCCATTTGACTCTTTGGGTGAACCATTTGTCGTCGTTCATTAGTCCTTGTGACTCGTTGTGTAAACCATTTGTCCTTGTTCATTAGTTCTTGTGTCTCGTTGTGTTAAAACAATTGTACTTGTTCATTAGTCCATGTGATTCGTTGTGTGAACCATTGTCCTTGTTCATTAGCTTTTGTGACTCGTTGTGTGATCCATTTGTCCTTGTTTTTTAGTAAATGTGACTCGTTGTGTAAACCATTTGTTCTTTTTCATTAGCCCTTGTGACGCATTGTGTGAACCATTTGTCCTTGTTTATTAGTAATTGTGACTCGTTGTGTGAACTATTTGTCCTTGTTCATTAGTCTTCGTGACTCGTTATGTTAAACAATTGTAATTGTTCATTAGTCCATGTGACTCGTTGTGTGAACCATTTGTCGTTGTTCATTAGTCCTTGTGACTCTTTGTATTAAACAATTGTACCTGTTCATTAGTCCATATGACTCGTTGTGTGAACCATTTTTCCTTGTTTAATGTAAATGTGACTCGTTCTGTGAACTATTTGTCCTTGTTCATTAGTCTTCGTGACTCGTTATGTTAAACAATTGTAATTGTTTATTAGTCCATGTGACTCGTTGTGTGAACTATTTTTCCTTGTTTATTAGTAAATGTGACTCGTTGTGTGAACTATTTGTCCTTGTTCATTAGTCCTTGTGACTCATTGTGTTAAACAATTGTCCTTGTTCATTAGTCCATGTGAGTCGTTGTGTGAACCATTTGTCCTTGTTCATTAGTCCTTATGACTCGTTGTGTAAACCATTTATCCTTGTTCATTAGTCCTTGTGAGTCGTTGTGTTAAAAAATTTTACTTGTTCATTAGTCCATGTGACTCGTTGTGTGAACCATTTGTCCTTGTTCATTAGTCCTTGTGACTCGTTGTGTTAAACAATTGTACTTGTTCATTAGTCCATGTGACTCTTTGTGTGAACCATTTGTCTTCGTTCATTAGTCCTTGTGACTCGTTGTGTAAACCATTTATCCTTGTTCATTAGTACTTGAGAGTGGTTGTGTTATACAATTGTACTTGTTCATTAGTCCATGTGACTCGTTGTGTGAACCATTTGTCCTTGTTCATTAGTCCTTATGACTCGTTGTGTAAACCATTTATCCTTGTTCATTAGTCCTTGTGAGTCGTTGTGTTAAACAATTTTACTTGTTCATTAGTCCATGTGACTCGTTGTGTGAACCATTTGTCCTTGTTCATTAGTCCTTGTGACTCGTTGTGTTAAACAATTGTACTTGTTCATTAGTCCATGTGACTCTTTGTGTGAACCATTTGTCCTCGTTCATTAGTCCTTGTGACTCGTTGTGTAAACCATTTATCCTTGTTCATTAGTACTTGTGAGTGGTTGTGTTAAACAATTGTACTTGTTCATTAGTCCATATGACTCGTTGTGTGAACCATTTGTCCTTGTTCATTAGCCCTTGTGACGCGTTGTGCGAACCATTTGTCCTTGTTTATTAGTAAATGTGACTCGTTGTGTGAAATATTTGTCCTTGTTCATTTGTCTTCGTGACTCGTTATGTTAAACAATTGTAATTGTTCATTAGTCCATGTGACTCGTTGTGTGAACCATTTGTCCTTGTTCATTAGTCCTTGTGACTCATTGTATTAAACAATTGTACTTGTTCATTAGTCCATGTGACTCGTTGTGTGAACCATTTTTCCTTGTTTATTAGTAAATGTGACTCGTTGTGTGAACTATTTGTCCTTGTTCATTAGTCCTTGTGACTCGTTGTGTTAACCAATTGTCCTTGTTCATTAGTCCATTTGACTCGTTGTGTGAACCATTTGTCCTTGTTCATTAGTCCTTATGACTCGTTGTGTAAATCATTTATCCTCGTTCATTAGTCCTTGTGAGTCAGTGTTTAAACAATTTTACTTGTTCATTAGTCCATGTGACTCGTTGTGTGAACCATTTGTTCTTGTTCACTAGTCCTTGTGACTCGTTGTGTTAAACAATTGTACTTCTTCATTAGTCCATGTGACTCTTTGTGTGAACCATTTGTCCTCGTTCATTAGTCCTTGTGACTCGTTGTGTAAACCATTTATCCTTGTTCATTAGTACTTGTGAGTGGTTGTGTTAAACAACTGTAATTGTTCATTAGTCCATGTGACTCGTTGTGTGAACCATTTGTCCTTGTTCATTAGTCCTTATGACTCGTTGTGTAAATCATTTATCCTCGTTCATTAGTCCTTGTGAGTCGTTGTGTTAAACAATTTTACTTGTTCATTAGTCCATGTGACTCGTTGTGTGAACCATTTGTTCTTGTTCACTAGTCCTTGTGACTCGTTGTGTTAAACAATTGTACTTGTTCATTAGTCCATGTGACTCATTGTGTGAACCATTTGTCCTTGTTCATTAGTCCTTGTGACTCGTTGTGTAAACCATTTATCTATGTTTATTAGTCCTTGTGAGTGATTGTGTTAAACAATTATACTTGTTCATTAGTCCATGTGACTCGTTGTGTGAACCATTTGTCCTTGTTCATTAGTCCTTATGATTCGATGTGTGAACCATTTGTCCTTGTTTATTAGTAAATGTGACTCAATGTGTGAACCATTTGTCCTTGTTTATTAGTAAATGTGACTCGTTGTGTGAAGCATTTGTCCTTGTTTAATAGTCTTTTGACTCGTTGTGTTAAACAATTGTAATTGTTCATTAGTCCTTGTGACTCGTTGTGTGAACCATTTGTCCTTGTTCATTAGTCCTTGTGACTTGTTGTGTTAAACAATTGTACTTTCTCATTAGTCCATTTGACTCGTTGGGTGAACCATTTGTCCTTGTTTATTAGTCCTTGTCCATTAGTCCTTGTCACTCGTTGTGTAAACCATTTGTCCTTGTTCATTAGTTCTTGTGTCTCGTTGTGTTAAAACAATTGTACTTATTCATTAGTCCATGTGATTCGTTGTGTGAACCATTGTCCTTGTTCATTAGCTTTTGTGACTCATTGTGTGATCCAATTGTCCTTGTTTTTTAGTAAATGTGAGTCGTTGTGTAAACCATTTGTTCTTGTTCATTAGCCCTTGTGACGCGTTGTGTGAACCATTTGTCCTTGTTTATTAGTAATTGTGACTCGTTGTGTGAACTATTTGTCCTTGTTCATTAGTCTTCGTGACTCGTTATGTTAAACAATTGTAATTGTTCATTAGTCCATGTGACTCGTTGTGTGAACCATTTGTCCTTGTTCATTAGTCCTTGTGACTCTTTGTATTAAACAATTGTACTTGTTCATTAGTCCATGTGACTCTTTGTGTGAACCATTTTTCCTTGTTTATTAGTAAATGTGACTCGTTCTGTGAACTATTTGTCCTTGTTCATTAGTCCTTGTGACTCGTTGTGTTAAACAATTGTCCTTGTTCATTAGTCCATGTGACTCGTTGTGTGAACTATTTGTCCTTGTTCATTAGTCCTTGTGACTCGTTGTGTAAACCATTTATCCTTATTCATTAGTCCTTGTGAGTCGTTGTGTTAAACAATTTTACTTGTTCATTAGTCCATGTGACTCGTTGTGTGAACCATTTGTCCTTGTTCATTAGTCCTTGTGACTCGTTGTGTTAAACAATTGTACTTGTTCATTAGTCCATGAGAATCTTTGTGTGAACCATTTGTCCTCGTTCATTAGTCCTTGTGACTCGTTGTGTAAACCATTTATCCTTGTTCATTGGTACTTGTGAGTGGTTGTGTTAAACAATTGTACTTGTTCATTAGTTCATGTGACTCGTTGTGTGAACCAATTGTCCTTGTTCATTAGCCCTTGTGACGCGTTGTGTGAACCATTTCTCATTGTTTATTAGTAAATGTGACTCGTTGTGTGAACTATTTATCCTTGTTCATTAGTCTTCGTGACTCGTTATGTTAAACAATTGTAATTGTTCATTAGTCCATGTGACTTGTTGTATGAACCATTTGTCCTTGTTCATTAGTCCTTGTGACTCCTTGTACTAAACAAGTGTATTTGTTCATTAGTCCATGTGACTCGTTTTGTGAACCATTTTTCCTTGTTTATTAGTAAATGTGACTCGTTGTGTGAACTATTTGTCCTTGTTCATTAGTCCTTGTGACTCGTTGTGTTAAACAATTGCCCTTGTTCATTAGTCCATGTGACTCATTGTGTGAACCATTTGTCCTTGTTCATTAGTCCTTATGACTCGTTGTGTAAACCAGTTATCCTTGTTCATTAGTCCTTGTGAGTAGTTGTGTTAAACAATTGTACTTTTTCATTAGTCCATGTGACTCGTTGTGTGAACCATTTGTCCTTGTTCATTAGCCCTTGTGACTCGTTGTGTGAACCATTTGTCCTTGTTTATTAGTAAATGTGACTCGTTGTGTGAACTATTTATCCTTGTTCATTAGTCTTCGTGACTCGTTATGTTAAACAATTGTAATTGTTCATTAGTCCATGTGACTCGTTGTGCGAACCATTTGTCCTTGTTCATTAGTCCCTGTGACTCCTTGTATTAAACAATTGTACTTGTTCATTAGTCCATGTGACTCGTTGTGTGAACCATTTTTCCTTGTTTATTAGTAAATGTGACTCGTTGTGTGAACTATTTGTCCTTGTTCATTAGTCCTTGTGACTCGTTGTGTTAAACAATTGTCCTTGTTCATTAGTCCATGTGACTCGTTGTGTGAACCATTTGTCCTTGTTCATTAGTCCTTATGACTCGTTGTGTAAACCATTTATCCTTGTTCATTAGTCCTTGTGAGTCGTTGTGTTAAACAATTTTACTTGTTCATTAGTCCATGTGACTCGTTGTGTGAACCATTTATCCTTGTTCATTAGTACTTGTGACTCGTTGTGTTAAACAATTTTACTTGTTCATTAAGCCATGTGACTCTTTGTGTGAACCATTTGTCCTCGTTCATTAGTCCTTGTGACTCGTTGTGTAAACCATTTGTCCTTGTTCATTAGTACTTGTGAGTGGTTGTGTTAAACAATTGTACTTGTTCATTAGTCCATGTGACTCGTTGTGTGAATCATTTGTCCTTGTTCATTAGCCCTTGTGACGCGTTGTGTGAACCATTTGTCCTTGTTTATTAGTAAATGTGACTCGTTGTGTGAACTATTTGTCCTTGTTCATTAGTCTTCGTGACTCGTTATGTTAAACAATTGTAATTGTTCATTAGTCCATGTGACTCGTTGTGTGAACCATTTGTCCTTGTTCATTAGTCCTTGTGACTCATTGTATTAAACAATTGTACTTGTTCATTAGTTGATGTAAAACCGGGTACCAAATCGGTGTGAATGTTAGACACAAAAAGGCCTGATTTGGTAAAGTATTGTGAGTGATATTTTTGGTGTTTTATGAGTTTAAATTGCAGCGGAAAATGTAAAGTAAAATGGATATGGATTAGCTAAGAAACCTCGCAAGATAACTCAACTAAAACTGAAATCTCCAACCAAGACCACACAGAACAAGGAGGGAAACAAAGGATATTTCAACCAAGAACACACAAGAAACAAGGTTGAAATATGGCGCCCGACCTTGCAAGGAAGACAAGAACACTTTGGAAAAGCATTCAAAGTTTGAGAGAAAATCTTTACACTTGGGTTTATATTTCTGAAAATTGGATGATTACAAATGAGGATTTTCGCCCCTTATATAGCAAATATGTGCTTGGGCTCCAAGGCAACATTAAATGCTAAAAACTATTTCCTAGGCATGCTTGGGCACCAAGGCATTATTTAAAATTATATAGAAAAAATATGCTAGATTTTTGTAAAAACTAGGTGAGGAAAACTAGGTGAGGAAGACTAAAATCATCCTCTAACATCTGGGCGGCACTCTCCTTTGGCGACACTCCTTGGATCAACTAGAGCTCGATGTCCAACTTATCATTGTGACATAACTCGCATTTCTTTTAGCACCAAAATAAGGACTCGGATCAGCGTTAAGTAAGAGTGCGCTAGAGCTATATACATTGCTCCCGCATCATTCTCTCCTTCTTCAAAAGAATTTGTCCTCAAATTTTCATCATCCAAGTATGGAGATAGATCACCAATATTGAAAGTAGCACTTACACCACCATATTCATCAGGGAGTTCAATTTTGTAAGCACTTTCACCGTAGCGTTCAAGCACTTTAAGAAATGGACCATCGGCCCTTGGCATTAACTTGTTCTTTAGACAATCAGGGAAACCTCTCCTTGCGAAGATGTAACCAAACAAGATCTCCCACCTTGAATGTAGGCTGTTTTGGACCATATGCTATTAGCTTTCTCCTTGTATCTTGCATTAGCCTTCTCAATTTGAGCTTTGATTTGCTCACAAGTACGCAAGAATGCAGCTTGTCTTTCCTTAGCTTCAAAACTTACCGTCTCCTTCTTTGGAATAGGAATAAGATCAATAGGGAGATAAGGATTTATCCCATAAACGATCTCGAATGGTGCACGGCCAGTTTCATAGACGGTTCACTTTCCATTATAGGCAAACTCAACATGTGCCAACTTCACATCCCAATCCTTTGTGCTCTTACTCACTAAACCTCGTAACAAACTTCCAAGAGTTCGATTTGTCACCTCCGTTTGACCATCAGTTTGGGGATGGTGAGAAGTACTAAACAACAGCTTAGTACCAACCAAACGCCACAACGTCCAACGTAAAAAGATTCCAAAAGTAGCTTAAAAACTTAGTGTCTCGATCGGAAACAATAGTTTTAGGAATGCCATGTAGACGAACAACTTCCTTGTAATACAACTCAGAATTTCTTTAGAAGCATCATCAGTTTTGTGACATGGTATGAAATGAGCCATTTTTGAGAATCGATCAACCACCACCATGATTGAATCTTTACCTCTTTGAGTTCGCGGCAACCCAACAATAAAATCCATGCTTACCTCGTTCCATGGTTGTGTAGGAACTGGTAAGGGAGTGTAAAGCCCCTTAGTGAATGAACTTTTCGATACTTGGCATGTAGCACACCTTGCTATCACATCTTGCACATCCTTGAGCATCTTAGGCCAATAGAAGTGCTCTCCAAGGATATCATAAGTTTTATTGAAGAGCCAAAGTGTCCAGCCAACGCTCCTCCATTCCTCTTCTCTAACCAATAGCTCTCGAATTGAGCTCTTAGGAATACAAAGCTTGTTTCCTTTGAACAAATATCCTTCTTGCACCATATTCCGAGAACAAATTAGTAGGACTAATAAGTTCATTTGAGAAATCAGGATCATCTTTGTATAATTCTTTCAATTGCTCAAATCCAAGTAACCTCGCATCAAGTGCAACAAGCAAACAATGCCTCCTTGAAAGCGAATCAGCCACAACATTAGAGTTTCCCATTTTATACTTTGAAGAAAAGGTAAAGGATTGTAGGAACTCTACCCATCTGGCATGTCTTGCATTCAACTTTTGTTGCCCATGAATGTGCTTTAGAGCCTCGTGATCGGAATGCGAGAACAAATGGTTTTGGGCGAAGATAATGAGCCCAATGATCCGAGGTCTCGCACAATCGCATAGAACTCTTTGTCATAGGTGGAATACTTTAGCCTTGCTCCACCCAATTTCTCACTAAAGAATGCAATAGGTCGTTTCTCTTGGATTAGAACAGCTCCAACTCCAACTCCGCTAGCGTCGCATTCAACTTCGAACAATTTGTCAAAGTTGGGCAAAGCTAGAATAGGTGCTGAACACAACTTATCTTTGATCTCATCAAATGCCTTTTGTGCACTTGGATTCCACACAAACTCTCCTTTCTTTGTTAGCTCTGTGATAGGTGCAACAATAGAGCTAAAATTCTGAATGAACCTTCGATAAAACGAAGCCAATCCATGAAAACTTCTAACTTCAGTAGTTGTTTTAGGAATAGGCCACGATTGAATTGCTTCCACTTTTGAAGGATCAACGCTCACCCCTTCTTATCCAACGATATAACCAAGAAAGGTTACACTAGGCACCATGAACATACATTTCTCGAGCTTTCCATAAAGCTTCTGTTCTCTTAGCTTCTCAAATACCTTCCTCAAATCCTCCAAGTGTTGTTCCTTATTTTTGCTGTAAATAAGAATGTCGTCAAGATAAACAACAACAAACTTATTAAGAAATGGCCTTAGGACCTCATTCATCAGCCGCATGAAAGAACTAGGAGCATTGCATAACCCAAATGGCATAACAAGCCACTCATACAACCCTTGCTTTGATTTGAAGGCTGTTTTCCATTCGTCACCTTCTCGAATCCTCATTTGATGATAACCACTTCGAAGATCAATTTTCGAGAACACACGAGCTCCATTCAACTCATCAAGCATATCATCTAGCCTCGGCATAGGAAAGCGATATTTGATTGTAATATTGTTCACCGCTCGGCTATCAATACACATACGCTATGTCCCATCCTTCTTGGGTACCAAAAGAGCAGGTACGGCACAAGGACTAAGACTCTCTTGCACATAGCCTCGATCAATCAATTCTTGCACTTGTCTTTGCAACTCTTTAGCCTCTTCTGGATTGCATCGATAGGCTGGTTTGTTTGGAAGTGTAGCTCCTGGAATAAGATCAATTTGGTGCTCTATGCCACGCGTAGGAGGTAATCCAAGTGGCAACTCTTCCGGGAACACATCACCAAACTCATTCAACAACATTTGGACAGTCTCGTCATGAACTCCAATTCCCTCTTCCACATCTCGAACCATAAGAACATAAGCTTGTTCCCCTTGTTCTAATGCTTCAACAAATTCTTTAGCATTCATAAACAAATTCTCATTTTTCTTCTTTACTTTGTTAGGTGACAAGGGTTTCAAGTGGAATCTGTTTTTACCCTTACTAACAATGTAAATGTTATCCCTTCCTTGATGAACAACTTCTCTATCAAACTGCCATGGTCGTCCCAATAGAATATGACACGCACTCATGGGTAACACGTCACACCATACTTCATCTTCATAGGGACCCATAACAAATGAAAGCAAAGCTTGTTTCTTGACTTTAATCCCACTGTTTTCATTCAACCAATGCAGCATGTATGGTTTATGGTGATTACGAGTCTCAAGCTTAAAGGAATCCACCAATTCAGTAGCAACCGCATTTGTGCAAGACCCACTATCAATAATCAAATTGCAAGTCTTACCACGCACCTTACAACGAGCATGGAAAATCTGCTCACGTTGCTCCATTTCAATCGGTGTGGATTGAATATGCAAGTTTCTCACCACGAACATCTCCTTATCAGTGTCATATGATGGTTCCACAATATGAGTGTGAACCTCATCATCTTCTTCATCTCCATCGTTGGACAGAATTGACCTCCGTCTCATTTGTCACCACGAAACATGGAGTAATCTCACCTAACTCTTGAAGAGTAAGCGCTCTCTTTTGGGGACATTCGTTAGCGATGTGTCCATAACCTTGGCATTTAAAGCATCTCCTAGCACCCATATTTTTAAAATCAGTAGCAACTCCTTTGCCTTTGTCTTTGGGTTCTTCCTTTTTGGCTTCCTTATTGAACGATGATGTAGCGCTTGACTTATAAAAAGGATTAACACCCTTAGAACCATCACGAGCAACCAGGGGTTTCTTTCCTTTGTCCTGCTTTTCAAACTTAAGAGCAAGCTTACACACATCATTAAAATCAAGGAAATTCTGAACTTCAACTCGTTGGGCCAATGAAGGACTCAAACCCTTAATGAACCGAGCAATTTGCATCTCCTCCCGTTCCTCAAGGTCACACACCATAATTAGTCTTTCAAACTCCTTAATGTAATCAGTCACACTTAAATTACCTTGAGAAAGAGATGTAAGCATCAAGTACTGCTCTTGTTCATAGTCTCTTGGCACGAAGCGTTTTTGCAAGTGCTTCTTCAACTTATCCCAAGTCTCAATCTTACTCTTTCTTTCACGCCTTCTTTTCTTCTTAAGGTTCTCATACCACAAGGATGCATACTTGGTCATTTTCAAGGTAGCAACCTTGAATTGCTTGTGTTCATCATAGCCTTTATATTCAAAGACTCTCTCTCGCTTGTCTCACCCAATCTAGGAATTTTTCAGCATCAAGTTCCCCTTCAAACTCCGGGATATCAAGTTTTAATCCACGATCATCATCATTATTCCTCCTTGGTTCAGGAATGGAATGATGGCTCTCATCGGAATCTGAACTTTCAACATGCCTTTTCCCCTTCTTTCTAAGAGTATGATTACAAATCTGATCAATCTTGTAATTCATTTGTGCCATTTGTTTTGTTAAGTCATCCATACGTTCCTCCCATGGTTCTTGATATGAACCATCATAAGACATCTTTTTTTTTTTTTTTTTTTTTTTTCACGGGTGAACAGTACCAGACGTGAACAGTAAGATTTTTTTTTTTTTTTTTTTGATTATGCTTTTCCCAAGACAAACTTGTTAAGAAACAAATTTGAACAAAGCTCTGATAACCAATTTGATGTAAAACCGGGTACCAAATCGGTGTGAATGTTAGACACAAAAAGGCCTGATTTGGTAAAGTATTGTGAGTGATATTTTTGGTGTTTTATGAGTTTAAATTGCAGCGGAAAATGTAAAGTAAAATGGATATGGATTAGCTAAGAAACCTCGCAAGATAACTCAACTAAAACTGAAATCTCCAACCAAGACCACACAGGAACAAGGAGGGAAACAAAGGATATTTCAACCAAGAACACACAGTAAACAAGGTTGAAATATGGCGCCGACCTCGCAAGGAAGACAAGAACACTCGCAAGCATTCAAAGTTTGAGAGAAAATCTTTACACTTGGGTTTATATTTCTGAAAATTGGATGATTACAAATGAGGATTTTCGCCCCTTATATAGCAAATATGTGCTTGGGCTCCAAGGCAACATTAAATGCTAAAAACTATTTCCTAGGCATGCTTGGGCACCAAGGCATTATTTAAAATTATATAGAAAAAATATGCTAGATTTTTGTAAAAACTAGGTGAGGAAAACTAGGTGAGGAAGACTAAAATCATCCTCTAACTTGGCGCACTCTCCTTGGCGGCACTCCTTGGATCAGCTAGAGCTCGATGTCCAACTTATCATTGTGACATAACTCGCATTTCTTTTAGCACCAAAATAAGGACTCGGATCAGCGTTAAGTAAGAGTGCGCTAGAGCTCGACATTGCTCCCGCATCATTAGTCCATGTGACTCGTTGTGTGAACCATTTTTCCTTGTTTATTAGTAAATGTGACTCGTTGTGTGAACTATTTGTCCTTGTTCATTAGTCCTTGTGACTCGTTGTGTTAAACAATTGTCCTTGTTCATTAGTCCATGTGACTCGTTGTGTGAACCATTTGTCCTTGTTCATTAGTCCTTATGTCTCGTTGTGTAAACCATTTATCCTTGTTCATTAGTCCTTGTGAGTCGTTGTGTTAAACAATTTAACTTGTTCGTTAGTCCATGTGACTCGTTGTGTGAACTATTTGTCCTTGTTCATTAGTCCTTGTGACTCGTTGTGTTAACCAATTGTCCTTGTTCATTAGTCCATTTGACTCGTTGTGTGAACCATTTGTCCTTGTTCATTAGTCCTTATGACTCGTTGTGTAAATCATTTATCCTCGTTCATTAGTCCTTGTGAGTCGTTGTGTTAAACAATTTTACTTGTTCATTAGTCCATGTGACTCGTTGTGTGAACCATTTGTTCTTGTTCACTAGTCCTTGTGACTCGTTGTGTTAAACAATTGTACTTCTTCATTAGTCCATGTGACTCTTTGTGTGAACCATTTGTCCTCGTTCATTAGTCCTTGTGACTCGTTGTGTAAACCATTTATCCTTGTTCATTAGTACTTGTGAGTGGTTGTGTTAAACAATTGTAATTGTTCATTAGTCCATGTGACTCGTTGTGTGAACCATTTGTCCTTGTTCATTAGTACTTGTGACTCGTTGTGTTAAACAATTGTACTTGTTCATTAGTCCATGTGACTCATTGTGTGAACCATTTGTCCTTGTTCATTAGTCCTTGTGACTCGTTGTGTAAACCATTTATCTATGTTTATTAGTCCTTGTGAGTGATTGTGTTAAACAATTATACTTGTTCATTAGTCCATGTGACTCGTTGTGTGAACCATTTGTCCTTGTTCATTAGCCCTTATGATTCGATGTGTGAACCATTTGTCCTTGTTTATTAGTAAATGTGACTCAATGTGTGAACCATTTGTCCTTGTTTATTAGTAAATGTGACTCGTTGTGTGAAGCATTTGTCCTTGTTTAATAGTCTTTTCGACTCGTTGTGTTAAACAATTGTAATTGGTCGTTAGTCCTTGTAACTCGTTGTGTGAACAGTTTGTCCTTGTTCATTAGTCCTTGTGACTTGTTGTGTTAAACAATTGTACTTTCTCATTAGTCCATTTGACTCGTTGGGTGAACCATTTGTCGTCGTCCATTAGTCCTTGTCACTCGTTGTGTAAACCATTTGTCCTTGTTCATTAGTTCTTGTGTCTCGTTGTGTTAAAACAATTGTACTTATTCATTAGTCCATGTGATTCGTTGTGTGAACCATTGTCCTTGTTCATTAGCTTTTGTGACTCATTGTGTGATCCAATTGTCCTTGTTTTTTTAGTAAATGTGAGTCGTTGTGTAAACCATTTGTTCTTGTTCATTAGCCCTTGTGACGCGTTGTGTGAACCATTTGTCCTTGTTTATTAGTAATTGTGACTCGTTGTGTGAACTATTTGTCCTTGTTCATTAGTCTTCGTGACTCGTTATGTTAAACAATTGTAATTGTTCATTAGTCCATGTGACTCGTTGTGTGAACCATTTTTCCTTGTTTATTAGTAAATGTGACTCGTTGTGTGAACTATTTGTCCTTGTTCATTAGTCCTTGTGACTCGTTGTGTTAAACAATTGTCCTTGTTCATTAGTCCATGTGACTCGTTGTGTGAACCATTTGTCCTTGTTCATTAGTCCTTATGACTCGTTGTGTAAACCATTTATCCTTGTTCATTAGTCCTTGTGAGTCGTTGTGTTAAACAATTTTACTTGTTCATTAGTCCATGTGACTCGTTGTGTGAACCATTTATCCTTGTTCATTAGTCCTTGTGACTCGTTGTGTTAAACAATTTTACTTGTTCATTAAGCCATGTGACTCTTTGTGTGAACCATTTGTCCTCGTTCATTAGTCCTTGTGACTCGTTGTGTAAACCATTTGTCCTTGTTCATTAGTACTTGTGAGTGGTTGTGTTAAACAATTGTACTTGTTCATTAGTCCATGTGACTCGTTGTGTGAACCATTTGTCCTTGTTCATTAGCCCTTGTGACGCGTTGTGTGAACCATTTGTCCTTGTTTATTAGTAAATGTGACTCGTTGTGTGAACTATTTGTCCTTGTTCATTAGTCTTCGTGACTCGTTATGTTAAACAATTGTAATTGTTCATTAGTCCATGTGACTCGTTGTGTGAACCATTTGTCCTTGTTCATTAGTCCTTGTGACTCATTGTATTAAACAATTGTACTTGTTCATTAGTCCATGTGACTCGTTGTGTGAACCATTTTTCCTTGTTTATTAGTAAATGTGACTCGTTTTGTGAACTATTTGTCCTTGTTCATTAGTCCTTGTGACTCGTTGTGTTAAACAATTGTCCTTGTTCATTAGTCCATGTGACTCGTTGTGTGAACCATTTGTCCTTGTTCATTAGTCCTTATGTCTCGTTGTGTAAACCATTTATCCTTGTTCATTAGTCCTTGTGAGTCGTTGTGTTAAACAATTTAACTTGTTCGTTAGTCCATGTGACTTGTTGTGTGAACCATTTGTCCTTGTTCATTAGTCCTTGTGACTCGTTGTGTTAAACAATTGTACTTGTTCATTAGTCCATGTGACTCTGTGTGAACCATTTGTCCTCGTTCATTAGTCCTTGTGACTCGTTGTGTAAACCATTTATCCTTGTTCATTAGTACTTGTGAGTGGTTGTGTTAAACAATTGTAATTGTTCATTAGTCCATGTGACTCGTTGTGTGAACCATTTGTCCTTGTTCATTAGTCCTTGTGACTCGTTGTGTAAACCATTTATCCTTGTTTATTAGTCCTTGTGAGTGGTTGTGTTAAACAATTGTACTTGTTCATTAGTCCATGTGACTCGTTGTGTGACCCATTTGTCCTTGTTCATTAGCCCTTATGATTCGATGTGTGAACCATTTTTCCTTGTTTATTAGTAAATGTGACTCAATGTGTGAACCATTTGTCCTTGTTTATTAGTAAATGTGACTCGTTGTGTGAAGCATTTGTCCTTGTTCAATAGTCTTTTCGACTCGTTGTGTTAAACAATTGTAATTGGTCATTAGTCCTTGTAACTCGTTGTGTGAACCGTTTGTCCTTGTACACTAGGCCGTATGTAACCTTTCTCTGCTAGCTCATCCAACTGCTTCTTCAATTCCTCCATTTCCTTTGGTCCCATACGGTAAGGTGGTTTAGAAATCGGCCCTGTGCCCGGCTTCAGATCAATGGAAAAGTCCACTTCTCTCTTCGGTGGTAACCCTGGAATGTCCTCCGGAAATACTCTCTCGAACTCCCTCACCACTGGAATCTCAGACACCTTAGGGGTCTCCGACTCACTATCCCACATCTGACACAAGATCAACTGATCCCCTTTCCTCAGACTCGACTTTAGGGTGTTGACAGATATGAATTTGACTCTTGGCTTGACCACATACCCCTTATAAGACACTCTAGTTCCCTTAGGTCCCCTCAATGAGATTTTCTTCGATAGCAACGATAAAAGCCTTGTATTTCCCTAACCAGTCCATCCCCAGAATCACCTCAAAACCCCCCAAGGGAAACTCTATAAGGTCACAAAGAAACACAACCTCTCCGTCCGGATTGGTACCCCAAAGTGTAGACTCTATCACAAGACACCGACTCCCCAGGTACAACTACCGAATCAACAATTCTATCATATGACTTAAGGTTTAAGACTCGGCATGTTCCGAGATATAAAGGAATGTGTAGCTCCGGAATCAAACAACACAAAGGTGGGTTTAGAGTTAATCGAAATGTACCAGTCACCACATGAGCGTCATTCTTAGGCGCTCCTTGCCCATGGCAAAGAGCTTGCCGACTTAGCCCCACTCGACTTGAAGAAGCTCGCTCCAGTTGTTTGTTCCCCTCATTTGCGCTCCTCTCGAAAGTTGGTACTCCCACTCTGCCGACTCGCTGGTTACGGTTCGTAGTTGTTGTACCTTCCCCGGTAATCACATTACTAGCTCCACCTCGCACCTCCCCCATAGCCGACATAGGTGTGCGATAACCGTTATACCCCGGACCCCACCGAACGAGAGCCACAACCCTGGACATAGGTGCCTGTACCCACCAGGATCGATTCACCCTGGATGATCGGCATTCAAACCTCTTATGTCTGTCTTTCCACAGCCAAAACAAGTAATTCCCGCAGCTACCTCCCCCATTGGTGCCCCGGCCGTCTCCACTCCGAGCTCTCATACCCCCTCAGGGGCACCGTTGGTGGAGTACCCACCATATCTGCCCGAACTACGCTTCTTTGCCCCATGATATCGCTCGTGGTCTCCGACTTCCTTTTCTCGGCCTTGCCTTTCTTATCGGCCTTGATCTGCATTGAGAGCCTCTCAACAAAGACTTTGACCCTCAAGTAAATGTCCTGAATCGTGGTGGGTGGAGCTGTTGTGAGCCTCTTCTTGATGTCCATAGTGAGTCCCCGCTCAAACCTCATAGCCAGCATAGCCTCATTCTGCCCAAAGTCATCAATGTATGAGGATAACTGCCGAAATTTCCGATGATAAGCCTCCACGGTCATGTCTTCTGTCATCTTGAAAGTGTCAAACTCCTCCCGTAGTTTGGCTTTTTGGAACTCGGGCATGAACTCATTCTTAAGAAACTCTTGGAATTCCAACCAAGACACATGTCCCGTCTCAAGATCCCTAGCAACCTCACGTATCTCCACCTTGTTCCTTGTCCACCAGTCACCGGCTGTGGCCCTAAGATAGTGGGCAGCTTGATCCACCTGCAGCTCTTCCGGACATGCTATCAGTTCAAACAGATTGGTGAATTCTCTACACCATTCCCCCAGCAATTGAGGCTCCCCCTCTCCAATGAATATTGTGGGGTTATGCCTTGCCACAATAGTGCTCATCTTTCCCGGATCCACACGTTTGGCCTTTAGGGCCTCATTTTCAGCTCGGAGCCTATTCAACTCCGCTTGGGTGTCATTAGTAGCGGTATCCCTGTTCGGAGGCATGTCTATAAAAATTCAGGAGAGTTAGTGATGTTCCCTGCAACACTAGAATTACTTCGGCTACTCTAGTCAATTCTAATCATCTCCTACCCTACATATCTAGCTAACATGGTTCAGGGATCACATAACCGCATATCACTAGACATAACATCCATCTTAAAATCTTAAGCATCATATATATAAATATCTTACTTCATTATCATGTCAATTCTTACCTCCGAATCACAATTAAACACATGTGTACTCATACTAACAGCATATCACCTTGCCTAATTTCTCATATCATGGAATAGTTTTTCATGTTCAATATCATACAACTTTCCTACTCTACCCTTTTTCTCTCATACGATCTCAAGGTACCCGGGTCAAACTGAGAGGGCCAATGGTTCGGTGTGAGGGGGCCCCTAACTCATCCCTTACCTTTAGTGTGCTCCTAACAGTTCTATCCCGAGGTTCATTTTATTTGACTCTTCCTAAATTCATTAGATTCATTGGTTTAGGCCTGAGGATCGTTCGCTCTGATACCACTTTGTAACACCCCCATTTATTTAAGGGCCTGAACTAGGACTCCTCAGATAAATGACGGTGTTACCATCTCGAAACCCGAGGCGAGAGATAACAAAGGAAAGAAACACAAGATTTTTATTAAAATGTTTATAGTGAGATTACAACTGGAATTAAAACAAAGTCTCCAAAATACGACCAAAAGATAAAGTCCGATAAAACTACTAATAAGACTAAGGTGGGCTAGGCACTAAGTCGAGTCATCCAAGCTCTCTTCCCCCGCTCCCATCCCATCTCTCGAAATACTGTCAATCTGCTCCCCAATAATTGGATCATCACAGGCGTACAGGGTCAGCCGCGAAGCTGAGTAGGTAAAACAATAAAACAACAACATAATGCACAAGCTCCTCCATCACCACCACCGCCATCACAACTCATAACCCGGACAACCCAGCCATACCGATCCCCGGTAGACTATACATCGACCGTAGCCGATTTGCCAGCTCGCAGCTGAGGACACCAGGGCAAGTCTTGCCGAACCCGCCTGGGCTTTATCACCACACCATACTCACCTCCACCTCCACCAACTCCGATGCAATAATATATTAAAACAGTTCAACGATAATACTTAACGGAATTAAATCAGACAATCATATTATAACATGTAAATCACCGATTCAGTCAATCCAGTCACATAGTACTATATCAAGTCCAGTGTTTTCCCCTACCTCAAATAGCGGTAATAAGCTAACTGCAGATCAGAAGTACTCCACCCGAAACTCGCCACCTAAACATACATAACATAATTAATTTGCTTAACTATTCCCGTTCCCATACTCAAGAGTCACTATAAGTAGAAACTTTCCCAAATTAGAAGTTACTAAAAATATAAGTTACCCAAAATAGAAAGTTTCCTAAAATGGGAAGTTTCCAAAATAGCAATTACCAAAAATAGCAGGTTACAAAAAATAGTAACCTTCCCGAAATAAAATCCCGACTCAAAGCTTAAATATATTATTCCGTCACCGCTGCTTAATATTGACTTAATAACTAAAACTAATAATGTAAATAATAGAAATAATAGAAATATACATATTTCCCGACTTACTAAAATAAAAACCGTAACAAAATTACCCAAAAACAATAATTCAACCCGACACACAAACACACCCCCTTCAACCCGACACAACTCCCTCAAACAGCCACCAGCCCTCACCGCCGACCACCAGGCCTGACACCAGGTCTGGCCTGGTCACCTCCCACCACCACCAACGTGGTCGACCCCCGCCGGTGGTCAGAACCACCACCACCAACACCCCCTGCTTGCGACCCTGCCGCCACAAACGCCACAACAGGCCCCCTTTTTGACTCGCCTGCCACCACGACACAACCCTGCCACCTTACCAACCACCACCCTTGACACCACCATCGAACGGCGACCCTGACACACGTGGCACCGCCGATTCGACCTCCCCCGAGTCCACGGTGGTGCCACCCCATGTCTGAAATGCAACAAAAACCACCCATAACACCCCGACACCTAAACACCACCACTGCAACCACCAACAGTGACGACAACCACTCAACCTACCACCACCCGACTCGACTCACCACCATCAACACATCCCACACCCCGACAACTGCTAAAACAGTCCCTAAATGACGTACAACTCAGATCAACTAGCGTGACAGAAATGAAAAACCGGGAGCCTTACCTATGACGGCCGTCGATCTGTGCTATTCCGGCCAGTACAACCACCCTCGTCCACCAGCAACGGCCTCCCTAGACTCACGGCAGACCCTACTCCCTCCACACTCACCGGCATGTGCTCGTTGGCTGCAAATGATGCTTGTGGCGTGAAAGAAAAGGGGTTGATGATGGTGATGTGCAAAATGACGGTAGGAAGGGGGATTGGGTTTTAAGGTTGAGTTAGGGTTTCGTTTTAGGGTTTTGGTGAGGTAAAAAGGTAAATGGGTAAGTGGGTAAATGGGTTATAACACCTTGACCCAAAATGCCACCTAAAACTATAAACCCGACTCATCTTACACATGAATCAATCAATTACCTTTACGCTTTTACCATTACCATAATAACATGATTTAATTACCTTTACGCTACTATTAAATAATAATATCTCGCTCAATCGATAATAAAATACGGGGTATTACAGTCTCCCCCCCTTAAAATGAACTTCGTCCCGAAGTTCGCTCCCATACCAAACATGTCATCCGAAAATATAAAGACATCCCGTATCACTAACACAGTCAACCACACAACTAGACTACATAAACACGAAATGTTACATTCTACCCTCCTAAAAAGAAAGTTACGTCCCGTAACTTACCTCAAGTGAACAGATGTGGATAACTCTCTCTCATTGCGGCCTCGGTTTCCCAGGTAGCCTCCTCTGCCTTATGATTAGTCCACAACACCTTCACTAAAGCAGTCTCTCCGTGCCTGGTCGTTCTAACTTTCCTGTCCAAAATCTCCTTAGGTGTCTCGATGTAGGTCAACTGCTCGTCCACCTCGACACATCATGGCTCAAAATATGCGAAGGGTCACTCAAATACCTCCGCAACTGAGAAACATGGAAGACATTATGTACCCTGGCTAAAGCTGGTGGTAGAGCTAGCCGATATGCCACCTCTCCAACTCTATCCAAGATCTCATATGGCCCAATAAACTTCTGGCTCAACTTTCCCTGTTTCCCGAATCTCATCACTCCCTTCATCGGAGACACTCTAAGAAGTACTTTCTCTCACCCTGAAAGAAATGTCGCTTCTCCCAATCGTCAAGATAGCTCTTCTGGGTCCTGGGCATCCCTCATCTTCTGTCGAATGATCTCGCACTGCTCAACCATCTCCTGAATCATCTCTGGTCCCAAAACTACCGCATCAGCTCGATCATCCCAACACACTGGACTCCTACACTTCCTGCCATATAGGGCCTCAAATGGAGCCATCCCAATACTAGCGTGGTAACTGTTGTTGTATGAAAACTCAATCAACCCCAGTCTATCCTCCCAAGACCCACCGAACTCCAAAACACAAGCCCTCAACATGTCCTCGAGTGTCTGAATAGTCCTCTCTGTCTGACCATCTGTAGCTGGATGAAAAGCGGTGCTCATCTTTAACTGAGTACCCATTAATGACTGCAACTCCTGCCAGAATTTGGATAGAAACCTGGAGTCTCTATCGGAAATGATGTCCTTGGGCACACCATGTAGCTTCACCACATACTGAACATAAGCCTTGGCCAACTCAGCTTTACTCCAAGTATCCTTCATGGGGATAAAGTGAGCCGACTTGGTTAGCCTATCCACGATCACCCAAATCATATTGTTACCTCTCTGGGTTCGAGGCAACCCCACAATGAAATCCATAGAAATGCTCTCCCACTTCCACTCCGGCACATCTAATGGTTGGACCTTCCCTTGCGGTCTCTTATGTTCACCCTTCACTCTCTGGCACGTCAAGCATCGAGCTACGAACTCAGCAACTTCCCTCTTCATATTCGGCCACCAAAAAGTCTTCTTGAGGTCCTTGTACAACTTATCTCCCCCAGGATGAACCGAGTATGGTGTAGCATGAGCCTCGCAAAGAATCTTCCTCTTGACTCCTCATTATCCGGAACACACCACCGTCCTCCAAACCTCGGACTACCATCGGTATGGATAACAAACTTGGAGTCAACCCCGCCTTCGCTGTTCTCTTTGTCTTCTGCGCCACTTCGAATTCTAGCATCGGCTTCCTATAACTCTCTCGATCTCCTCATATAACTCCGGCTCAACGGTCAAGTCCCCAAGAGTCTCTCCTTTCCTGATCATGTGGATTCCCATCTTCCGCACTCATTATGCATCCTCACCCTAGATCTGGCACTGCTCAAAGCATGGATGGATTTCCTGCTCAAAGCATCAGCTACGACATTCGCTTTCCCCTCATGATAAAGTATCTCCATGTCATAGTCGCCAATCAATTTGATCCATCTCCTCTGTCTCATGTTCAACTCCTTTTGTGTGTAAATGTATTTTAAGCTCTTGTGATCGGAAAACACTTTGAAGGTAGCTCCATAAAGATAATGTCGCCATAGTTTAAGCGCAAACACCACTGCCCCCAACTCTAGATCATGAGTAGGGTAATTCTCCTCATAGGTCTTCAATTGTCGAGAAGCGTAAGCGATTACCTTCCCGTTCTGCATCAATACGCACCCCAGACCCTTCTTGGAAGCATCAGTATACACCTCGAAATTATCATTCCCATATGGTAGTGCAAGGATAGGAGCTGTAGTGAGACGCTCTTTGAGGGTTAGAAACGCCTCCTCACAACTCTCATCCCAAACCAACCTGTTCTCCTTCCGCATCAATGACGTCAATGGCTTTGCGATCTATAAGAAGTCCTTGACAAATCTTCGATAATAACCTGCTAGCCCCAAGAAGCTTCGGATCTCACCCACATTCTTAGGACTCTGCCATCTTGTCACTGCCTCAATCTTACTAGGATCAACCGATACCCCTTCCTTGGAAATCACATGCCCCAGAAAAGCAACTTTCTTCAACCTGAACTCGCACTTGCTCAGCTTGGCATATAGCTGGTTCTCCTCCAAGGTTTTCAAGACTAACTTCAAATGTTCCTCATGTTCTTCCTCGTTCTTGGAGTACACCAGGATATCATCTATGAACACAACCACGAACTTGTCCAGGTAAGGACTGAACACTCGATTCATCAAGTCCATGAACACTGCTGGCGCATTAGTCAACCCGAATGGCATGACCACGAACTCATAGTGCCCATACCTGGTTCTGAAAGCGGTCTTAGGTATATCTTCGTTCTTAAGCCTCAACTGGTGATAACCCGACCTCAGATCGATCTTAGAGAAGACTCCGGCTCCACTTAATTGATGGAACAAATCATCGATCCTTGGCAAAGGATAACGGTTCTTGATGGTCACATTGTTCAACTCACGGTAATCCACGCAAAGTCTCAAGCTTCCATCTTTCTTCTTGACAATAAACACTGGTGCTCCCCAAGGTGAAACACTAGGCCGTATGTAACCTTTCTCTGCTAGCTCATCCAACTGCTTCTTCAATTCCTCCATTTCCTTTGGTCCCATACGGTAAGGTGGTTTAGAAATCGGCCATGTGCCCGGCTTCAGATCAATGGAAAAGTCCACTTCTCTCTTCGGTGGTAACCCTGGAATGTCCTCCGGAAATACTCTCTCGAACTCCCTCACCACTGGAATCTCAGACACCTTAGGGGTCTCCGACTCACTATCCCACATCGACACAAGATCAACCGATCCCCTTCCTCGGACTCGACTTTAGGGTGTTGTGAGATATGAATTTGACTCTTGGCTTGACCACATACCCCTTATAAGACACTCTAGTTCCCTTAGGTCCCCTCAATGAGATTTTCTTCGATAGCAATGATAAAAGCCTTGTATTTCCCTAACCAGTCCATCCCCAGAATCACCTCAAAATCCCCCAAGGGAAACTCTATAAGGTCACAGTGAAACACAACCTCTCCGATCTGGATTGGTACCCCAGTGTAGACTCTATCACAAGACACCGACTCCCCCGAAGGTACAACTACCGAATCAACAATTCTATCATATGACTTAAGGTTTAAGACTCTGGCATGTTCCGCAGATATAAAGGAATGTGTAGCTCCGGAATCAAACAACACAAAGGTGGGTTTAGAGTTAATCGAAATGTACCGGTCACCACATGAGCGTCATTCTTAGCTGCCTCCTTGCCCATGGCAAAGAGCTTGCCCGGACTTAGCCCCACTCGACTTGAAGAAGTCGCTCCAGTTGTTTGTTCCCCTCATTTGCGATCCTCTTCAAAGTTGGTACTCCCACTCTGCCGACTCTGTTACGGTTCTGTAGTTGTTGTAGCTTCCCCGTAATCGTTACTAGCTCCGGACCTCGCACCTCCCCCATAGCCAGACATAGGTGTGCGATAACCGTTATACCTGACCCCACCAACGTGGTCGACCCCGCCGGTGGTCGAACCACCACCACCAACACCCCCGCTGCGACCCCGCGCCACAAACGCCACAACAGGCCCCCTTTTTGACTCGCTTTGCCACCACGACACAACCCTGCCACCTTACCAACCACCACCCTTGACACCACCGTCGAACGGCGACCCTGACACACGTGGCACCACCGATTTAACCTCCCTCGAGTCCACGGTGGTGCCACCCCATGTCTGAAATGCAACAAAAACCACCCATAACACCCCGACACCTAAACACCACCACTGCAACCACCAACAGCAACGACAACCACTAAACCTACCACCACCCGACTCGACTCACCACCAAAGAACACATCCCACACCCCGACAATCTACAAACAAATCCCTAAATGACGTACAACTCAGATCAACTAGCGTGACAGAAATGAAAAACAGGGAGCCTTACCTATGACGGCCGCCGATCTGTGCTATTCCGGCCAGTACAACGACCCTCGTCCACCAGCAACGGCCTCCCTAGACTCACGACAGACCCTACTCCCTCCACACTCACCGGCGTGTGCTCGTTGGCTGCAAATGATGCTTGTGGCGTGAAAGAAAAGGGGTTGATGATGGTGATGTGCAAAATGACGGTAGGAAGGGGGATTGGGTTTTAAGGTTGAGTTAGGGTTTCGTTTTAGGGTTTTGGTGAGGTAAAAAGGTAAATGGGTAAGTGGGTAAATGGGTTATAACACCTTGACCCAAAATGCCACCTAAAACTATAAACCCGACTCATCTTACACATGAATCAATCAATTACCTTTACGCTTTTACCATTATCATAATAACATGATTTAATTACCTTTACGCTAATATTAAATAATAATATCTCGCTCAATCGATAATAAAATACGGGGTATTACAATTAGTCCATGTGACTCGTTGTGTGAACCATTTGTCCTTGTTCATTAGCCCTTGTGACGCGTTGTGTGAACCATTTGTCCTTGTTTATTGGTAAATGTGACTCGTTGTGTGAACTATTTGTCCTTGATCATTAGTCTTCGTGACTCGTTATGTTAAACAATTGTAATTGTTCATTAGTCCATGTGACTCGTTGTGTGAACCGTTTGTCCTTGTTCATTAGTCCTTGTGACTCATTGTATTAAACAATTGTACTTGTTCATTAGTCCATGTGACTCATTATGTGAACCATTTTTCCTTGTTTATTAGTAAATGTGACTCGTTGTGTGAACTATTTGTCCTTGTTCATTAGTCCTTGTGACTCGTTGTGTTAAACAATTGTCCTTGTTCATTAGTCCATGTGACTCGTTGTGTGAACCATTTGTCCTTGTTCATTAGTCCTTATGACTCGTTGTGTAAACCATTTATCCTTGTTCATTAGTCCTTGTGAGTCGTTGTGTTAAACAATTTAACTTGTTCATTAGTCCATGTGACTCGTTGTGTGAGCCATTTGTCCTTGTTCATTAGTCCTTGTGACTCGTTGTGTTAAACAATTGTACTTGTTCATTAGTCCATGTGACTCTTTGTGTGAACCATTTGTCCTCGTTCATTAGTCCTTGTGACTCGTTGTGTAAACCATTTATCCTTGTTCATTAGTACTTGTGAGTGGTTGTGTTAAACAATTGTACTTGTTCATTAGTCCATGTGACTCGTTGTGTGAACCATTTGTCCTTGTTCATTAGTTCTTGTGACTCGTTGTGTAAACCATTTATCCTTGTTTATTAGTCCTTGTGAGTGGTTGTGTTAAACAATTGTACTTGTTCATTAGTCCATGTGACTCGTTGTGTGAACCATTTGTCCTTTTTCATTAGCCCTTATGATTCGATGTGTGAACCATTTGTCTTTGTTTATTAGTAAATGTGACTCAATGTGTGAACCATTTGTCCTTGTTTATTAGTAAATGTGACTCGTTGTGTGAAGCATTTGTCCTTGTTCAATAGTCTTTTCGACTCGTTGTGTTAAACAATTGTAATTGGTCATTAGTCCTTGTAACTCGTTGTGTGAACCGTTTGTCCTTGTTCATTAGTCCTTGTGACTTGTTGTGTTAAACAATTGTACTTTCTTATTAGTCCATTTGACTCGTTGGGTGAACCATTTGTCGTCGTTCATTAGTCTTTGTGACTCGTTGTGTAAACCATTTGTCCTTGTTCATTAGTTCTTGTGTCTCGTTGTGTTAAAATAATTGTACTTATTCATTAGTCCATGTGATTCGTTGTGTGAACCATTGTCCTTGTTCATTAGCTTTTGTGACTCGTTGTGTGATCCAATTATCCTTGTTTTTTAGTAAATGTGACTCGTTGTGTGAACCATTTGTTCTTGTTCATTAGCCCTTGTGACGCGTTGTGTGAACCATTTGTCCTTGTTTATTAGTAAATGCGACTCGTTGTGTGAACTATTTGTCCTTGTTCATTAGTCTTCGTGACTCGTTATGTTAAACAATTGTAATTGTTCATTAGTCCATGTGACTCGTTTTGTGAACCATTTGTCCTTGTTCATTAAGTCCTTGTGATTCTTTGTATTAAACAATTGTACTTTTTCATTAGTCCATGTGACTCGTTGTGTGAACCATTTTTCCTTGTTTATTAGTAAATGTGACTTGTTCTGTGAACTATTTGTCCTTGTTAATTAGTCCTTGTGACTCGTTGTGTTAAACAATTGTCCTTGTTCATTAGTCCATGTGACTCGTTGTGTGAACTATTTGTCCTTGTTCATTAGTCCTTGTGACTCGTTGTGTAAAACATTTATCCTTGTTCATTAGTAATTGTGAGTCGTTGTGTTAAACAATTTTACTTGTTCATTAGTCCATGTGACTCGTTGTGTGAACCGTTTGTCCTTGTTCATTAGTCCTTGTGACTCGTTTTGTTAAACAATTGTACTTGTTCATTAGTCCATGAGAATCTTTGTGTGAACCATTTGTCCTCGTTCATTAGTCCTTGTGACTCGTTGTGTAAACCATTTATCCTTGTTCATTAGTACTTGTGAGTGGTTGTGTTAAACAATTGTACTTGATCATTAGTTCATGTGACTCGTTGTGTGAACCATTTGTCCTTGTTCATTAGCCCTTGTGACGCGTTGTGTGAACCATTTGTCCTTGTTTATTAGTAAATGCGACTCGTTGTGTGAACTATTTTTCCTTGTTCATTAGTCTTCGTGACTCGTTATGTTAAACAATTGTAATTGTTCATTAGTCCATGTGACTTGTTGTGTGAACCATTTGTCCTTGTGCATTAGCCCTTGTGACTCCTTGTATTAAACAATTGTATTTGTTCATTAGTCCATGAGACTCGTTGTGTGAACCATTTTTCCTTGTTTATTAGTAAATGTGACTCGTTGTGTGAACTATTTGTCCTAGTTCATTAGTCCTTGTGACTCGTTGTGTTAAACAATTGTCCTTGTTCATTAGTCCATGTGACTCTTTGTGTGAACCATTTGTCCTCGTTCATTAGTCCTTGTGACTCGTTGTGTAAACAATTTATCCTTGTTCATTAGTACTTGTGAGTGGTTGTGTTAAACAATTGTACTTGTTCATTAGTCCGTGTGACTCGTTGTGTGAACCATTTGTCCTTGTTAATTAGCCCTTGTGACGCGTTGTGTGAACCATTTGTCCTTGTTTATTAGTAAATGTTACTCGTTGTGTGAACTATTTGTCCTTGTTCATTAGTCTTCGTGACTCGTTATGTTAAACAATTGTAATTGTTCATTAGTCCATGTGACTCGTTGTGTGAACCATTTGTCCTTGTTCATTAGTCCTTGTGACTCATTGTATTAAACAATTGTACTTGTTTATTAGTCCATGTGACTCGTTGTGTGAACCATTTTTCCTTGTTTATTAGTAAATGTGACTCGTTGTGTGAACCATTTGTCCTTGTTCATTAGTCCTTATGACTCGTTGTGTAAACCATTTGTCCTTGTTCATTAGTCCTTGTGAGTCGTTGTGTTAAACAATTGAACTTGTTCATTAGTCCATGTGACTCGTTGTGTGAACCATTTGTCCTTGTTCATTAGTCCTTGTGACTCGTTGTGTTAAACAATTGTACTTGTTCATTAGTCCATGTGACTCTTTGTGTGAACCATTTGTCCTCGTTCATTAGTCCTTGTGACTCGTTGTGTAAACCATTTATCCTTGTTCATTAGTACTTGTGAGTGGTTGTGTTAAACAATTGGAATTGTTCATTAGTCCATGAGAATCTTTGTGTGAACCATTTGTCCTCGTTCATTAGTCCTTGTGACTCGTTGTGTAAACCATTTATCCTTGTTCATTATTACTTGTGAGTGGTTGTGTTAAACAATTGTACTTGTTCATTAGTTCATGTGACTCGTTGTGTGAACCATTTGTCCTTGTTCATTAGCCCTTGTGACGCGTTGTGTGAACCATTTGTCCTTGTTTATTAGTAAATGCGACTCGTTGTGTGAACTATTTCTCCTTGTTCATTAGTCTTCGTGACTCGTTATGTTAAACAATTGTAATTGTTCATTAGTCCATGTGACTTGTTGTGTGAACCATTTGTCCTTGTTCATTAGCCCTTGTGACACCTTGTATTAAACAATTGTATTTGTTCATTAGTCCATGAGACTCGTGTGAACCATTATTCCTTGTTTATTAGTAAATGTGACTCGTTGTGTGAACTATTTGTCCTTGTTCATTACTCCTTGTGACTCGTTGTGTTAAACAATTGTACTTGTTCATTAGTCCATGTGACTCGTTGTGTGAACCATTTGTCCTTGTTCATTAGCCCTTGTGACGCGTTGTGTGAACCATTTGTCCTTGTTTATTAGTAAATGTGACTCGTTGGGTGAACTATTTGTCCTTGTTCATTAGTCTTCGTGACTCGTTATGTTAAATAATTGTACTTGTTCATTAGTCCATGTGACTCGTTGTGTGAACCATTTTTCCTTGTTTATTAGTAAATGTGACTCGTTGTGTGAACCATTTGTCCTTGTTCATTAGTCCTTATGACTCGTTGTGTAAACCATTTGTCCTTGTTCATTAGTCCTTGTGAGTCGTTGTGTTAAACAATTGAACTTGTTCATTAGTCCATGTGACTCGTTGTGTGAACCATTTGTCCTTGTTCATTAGTCCTTGTGACTCGTTGTGTTAAACAATTGTACTTGTTCATTAGTCCATGTGACTCTTTGTGTGAACCATTTGTCCTCGTTCATTAGTCCTTGTGACTCGTTGTGTAAACCATTTATCCTTGTTCATTAGTACTTGTGAGTGGTTGTGTTAAACAATTGGAACTGTTCATTAGTCCATGAGAATCTTTGTGTGAACCATTTGTCCTCGTTCATTATTCCTTGTGACTCGTTGTGTAAACCATTTATCCTTGTTCATTAGTACTTGTGAGTGGTTGTGTTAAATAATTGTACTTGTTCATTAGTTCATGTGACTCGTTGTGTGAACCATTTGTCCTTGTTCATTAGCCCTTGTGACGCGTTGTGTGAACCATTTGTCCTTGTTTATTAGTAAATGCGACTCGTTGTGTGAACTATTTCTCCTTGTTCATTAGTCTTCGTGACTCGTTATGTTAAACAATTGTAATTGTTCATTAGTCCATGTGACTTGTTGTGTGAACCATTTGTCCTTGTTCATTAGCCCTTGTGACTCCTTGTATTAAACAATTGTATTTGTTCATTAGTCCATGAGACTCGTTGTGTGAACCATTTTTCCTTGTTTATTAGTAAATGTGACTCGTTGTGTGAACTATTTGTCCTTGTTCATTAGTCCTTGTGACTCGTTGTGTTAAACAATTGTCCTTGTTCATTAGTCCATGTGACTCTTTGTGTGAACCATTTGTCCTCGTTCATTAGTCCTTGTGACTCGTTGTGTAAACCATTTATCCTTGTTCATAAGTACTTGTGAGTGGTTGTGTTAAACAATTGTACTTGTTCATTAGTCTATGTGACTCGTTGTGTGAACCATTTGTCCTTGTTCATTAGCCCTTGTGACGCGTTGTGTGAACCATTTGTCCTTGTTTATTAGTAAATGTTACTCGTTGTGTGAACTATTTGTCCTTGTTCATTAGTCTTCGTGACTCGTTATGTTAAACAATTGTAATTGTTCATTAGTCCATGTGACTCGTTGTGTGAACCATTTGTCCTTGTTCATTAGTCCTTGTGACTCATTGTATTAAACAATTGTACTTGTTCATTAGTCCATGTGACTCGTTGTGTGAACCATTTTTCCTTGTTTATTAGAAAATGTGACTCGTTGTGTGAACCATTTGTCCTTGTTCATTAGTCCTTATGACTCGTTGTGTAAATCATTTGTCCTTGTTCATTAGTCCTTGTGAGTCGTTGTGTTAAACAATTGAACTTGTTCATTAGTCCATGTGACTCGTTGTGTGAACCATTTGTCCTTGTTCATTAGTCCTTGTGACTCGTTGTGTTAAACAATTGTACTTGTTCATTAGTCCATGTGACTCTTTGTGTGAACCATTTGTCCTCGTTCATTAGTCCTTGTGACTCGTTGTGTAAACCATTTATCCTTGTTCATTAGTACTTGTGAGTGGTTGTGTTAAACAATTGGAATTGTTCATTAGTCCATGAGAATCTTTTTGTGAACCATTTGTCCTCGTTCATTAGTCCTTGTGACTCGTTGTGTAAACCATTTATCCTTGTTCATTATTACTTGTGAGTGGTTGTGTTAAACAATTGTACTTGTTCATTAGTTCATGTGACTCGTTGTGTGAACCATTTGTCCTTTTTCATTAGCCCTTGTGACGCGTTGTGTGAACCATTTGTCCTTGTTTATTAGTCCTTATGACTCGTTGTGTAAACCAGTTATCCTTGTTCATTAGTCCTTGTGAGTAGTTGTGTTAAACAATTGTACTTTTTCATTAGTCCATGTGACTCGTTGTGTGAACCATTTGTCCTTGTTCATTAGCCCTTGTGACTCGTTGTGTGAACCATTTGTCCTTGTTTATTAGTAAATGTGACTCGTTGTGTGAACTATTTGTCCTTGTTCATTAGTCTTCGTGACTCATTATGTTAAACAATTGTAATTGTTCATTAGTCCATGTGACTCGTTGTGTGAACCATTTGTCCTTGTTCATTAGTCCTTGTGACTCCTTGTATTAAACAATTGTACTTGTTCATTAGTCCATGTGACTCGTTGTGTGAACCATTTTTCCTTGTTTATTAGTAAATGTGACTCGTTGTGTGAACTATTTGTCCTTGTTCATTAGTCCTTGTGACTCGTTGTGTTAAACAATTGTCCTTGTTCATTAGTCCATGTGACTCGTTGTGTGAACCATTTTTTCTTGTTCATTAGTCCTTATGACTCGTTGTGTAAACCATTTATCCTTGTTCATTAGTCCTTGTGGGTCGTTGTGTTAAACAATTTTACTTGTTCATTAGTCCATGTGACCCATTGTGTGAACTATTTATCCTTGTTCATTAGTCCTTGTGACTCGTTGTGTTAAACAATTGTACTTGTTCATTAAGCCTTTACTCTTTGTGTGAACCATTTGTCCTCGTTCATTAGTCCTTGTGACTCGTTGTGTAAACCATTTGTGCTTGTTCATTAGTACTTGTGAATGGTTGTGTTAAACAATTGTACTTGTTCATTAGTCCATGTGACTCGTTGTGTGAACCATTTGTCCTTGTTCATTAGCCCTTGTGACGCGTTGTGTGAACCATTTGTCCTTGTTTATTAGTAAATGTGACTCGTTGTGTGAACTATTTGTCCTTGTTCATTAGTCTTCGCGACTCGTTATGTTAAACAATTGTAATTGTTCATTAGTCCATGTGACTCGTTGTGTGAACCATTTGTCCTTGTTCATTAGTCCTTGTGACTCATTGTATTAAACAATTGTACTTGTTCATTAGTCCATGTGACTCGTTGTGTGAACCATTTTTCCTTGTTTATTAGTAAATGTGACTCGTTGTGTTAACTATTTGTCCTTGTTCATTAGTCCTTGTGACTCGTTGTGTTAAACAATTGTCCTTGTTCATTAGTCCATGTGACTCGTTGTGTGAACCATTTGTCCTTGTTCATTAGTCCTTATGACTCGTTGTGTAAACCATTTATCCTTGTTCATTAGTCCTTGTGAGTCGTTGTGTTAAACAATTTAACTTGTTCATTAGTCCATGTGACTCGTTGTGTGAACCATTTGTCCTTGTTCATTAGTCCTTGTGACTCGTTGTGTTAATCAATTGTACTTGTTCATTAGTCCATGTGACTCTTTGTGTGAACCATTTGTCCTCGTTCATTAGTCCTTGTGACTCGTTGTGTAAACCATTTATCCTTGTTCATTAGTACTTGTGAGTGGTTGTGTTAAACAATTGTAATTGTTCATTAGTCCATGTGACTCGTTGTGTAAACCATTTGTCCTTGTTCATTAGTTCTTGTGTCTCGTTGTGTTAAAATAATTGTACTTATTCATTAGTCCATGTCATTCGTTGTGTGAACCATTGTCCTTGTTCATTAGCTTTTGTGACTCGTTGTGTGATCCAATTATCCTTGTTTTTTAGTAAATGTGACTCGTTGTGTAAACCATTTGTTCTTGTTCATTAGCCCTTGTGACGCGTTGTGTGAACCTGAAGCGTATACGGAGCGGAAGACTTAATTGTGGATTCAAGTGAGGCGAAAGATCCGAATGCACTAGGTGCAACCCGACCAGTTCGTGTCACTTGGCGTGATATGGGCGAAGCGGAAGTCTTTTTGTTTGGTTTTTGTGTTTATGTTGTGCAAGAATAAAAGGATATTTGCTTCGATTTCTTGTGAAGAGATCGAACCAATGGGATATTTGCTATCACTAGACCTATAGAGATAACAATGGGGAATTACTCGAAAACGCGTCAAGTAATTCAACTTAAACTGCGGAGCGTGTCCTTAGTTCAAGGCAAGACTCGAAATCATCGACTCTTTGAAAAGATTGAAACAACAAGTTTCTCTCTCTAAAAGGTTTTTTCTTCAACTTGGATGCTTTACAAATGAGGAGGTTAGGTCCTTATATAGGATAAAAAACCTTGGCCTCCAAGCAAGCATTTAATGCTAGTTTGTAAGTTTCTAGGATGAATGAACATATAACTCACAAACTAGACTGTTTTGTCAACTTTTATTCTACCTAGTTTGAAAATGCAAAAAACTAAGAATAGGATTCTTCTCCCCTTGTTGGATGCCGCCACTTCCCTCTCCCCTTGCTTGATGCCGCCACTTCCATTATTCCCACATGGTTTCAGCGTTCCCATGGCCTTGAGCTTTAATCGCACATATTTCCTATCTTTTATTTGAGCCCATCCAATTTTTGTGTGCGAATATGCATTACTTGGGCGTGGTTTTGCTTAGTCCTCCAAATTGAGCACAACCTCTTTCATGGGGTCGATATTCGCATCAGGTCGTTTATTAATCATCCCGCCATACGCATCAAATTCTCTCCCTTAAAAAAGAATTGTCCTCAATTCTTTGCCTCGATATCTTAGGGATCAAAGATGAATATTATAAACCCAAACAAACCCGAGCATATAGTCGAATCATATTTGATGCCGCCGGGATCAAAACAAATCTGGAAGTTAGATTCAAACTTGATTAAGAACATGAAGGAATTTGCGCACCCTGTTGACCTCTTCTTCAACTCATCATCTTCAATGTAGTCTTTATGTTTATCCATCTCCAGTGATTTGAAATTGTAATGATTATTGTAAGTCAAAACCATTTTGTGCCATCTTGTCTTGCGCTTTACTTTCTTGTGATTTCCTTCCCACCACCTTTTATGCACAATTCTACCAACTTCCAAATAGTGGTTGCTTGAAACAACAAGATCATCATGAGCTTCCATGAAAATTGACCTCAATAAAAAATTATAGTTCCCACCATGTAGCTTCTCATCAATGTATTTGTCAATTGGTGATTGATACGGTTCTTTGACTTGATATGGTTCCCACCTTCGTATCTCATCCTGCATGACTCTTTGCAGTTGGGGCCAATGAAAATGCTCCTTGGGAATATCTACAGTTTTGTTTACCCCGAAATGTCCTCCAAGTCCACCTTCATGAGCTTCTCGAATAAGGAGTTCCCGAGTTGGAAGTTTTGGAACATTAAGTCTATTACCTTTGAAGAGGAAACCATCTAGAATAATGAACTCATCACGAGTTCCGGACTTGCAAATCTCGAAGGTTTCTCCAAAGTCGGGATCATGCTCGTAGTAACCCTTCAATGCCTCAAATCCAAGTAATCGGACATCGAGCACGTTCAATAATGAGTACCGTCGTGAGAGAGCATCGGCCACCACATTACTCTTGCCACGTTTATACTTTGATGAAAAGTGAAAGGATTGTAGGAACTCCACCCACTTGGCATACCGTGGGTTTAACCTTTGTTGTCCATTGATGTGCTTCAGTGATTCGCGGTTCGAGTGCAGGATGAAATGACTCGGCCAAAGGTAGTGACTCCAATGTTGAAGAGCTCTCACGATAGCATAAAATTCTTTGTCGTACGTCGAGTAATTGAGCCGGGCTCCATTCAATTTCTCGGGGAAATAAGCGATGGGTCACTTTCCTTGTATTAGTATGGCTCCAATTCTAACACCGCTTGCGTCACATTCCACCTCGAATGGTTGAGTGAAAGCTGGGAGTGCCAATAAAGGCGCCTCGCAAAGTTTTTGAATAATCGTCTCAAACGCCTTTTGAGCAGTCGGGGTCCATACGAAGATTCCCCTTTTCGTACACTTGGTGATAGGACTAGTAATGGTACTAAAGTCCCGAATGAACCTCCGATACATTGATGCGAGTCCATGAAATGATCGGACCTCCGTGGTGGTCTTAGGAGTAGGCCATGCCTTGTTTGCTTCAATTTTGATTTGTTCCACCGAAACCCTGTCTTTAGATACCATATAGTCGAGAAAGATGACACTCTTGACCCACAATGACCACTTCTCCTTCTCTCCATAGAGTTTACTCCCTCGAGTATGTCGAACACCTCTCGAAGGTGTATGAAATGTTCTTCCTCGCCCGATCAGTACCCCAAAATGTCATCCAAGTAGACGACAACAAATCTGCTTAAGAAAGGTTTGAGTACCTCGTTCATGAGTCGCATAAAAGTACTCGGAGCATTGGTTAATCCGAATGGCATGACGGCCCACTCGTATAACCCATGTCTAGTCTTGAACGCGGTTTTCCACTTATCCCTTTCTCTTATTCGCATTTGCTGATAACCACTCCTCAAGTCGATCTTAGAAAAGGTTTCGGATCCATGTAACTCATCAAGCATGTTGTCAAGCCTTGGGATAGGAAAACGATACTTGATAGTTATGTTGTTCATGGCTCGACTATCAACGCATATTCGCCACGTCCCATCCTTCTTTGGGACAAGTAGAGTAGGGACAACACATGGACTTATGCTCTCGCGCACATAACCTCGTTCCATCAATTCCTCGATTGGCAATTCCTTTGTCTCCATTGGATTGCATCTATAGGCGGCCTTGTTTGGTAAGGGAGCTCTGGGTAGGACATCGATTTGGTGTTCAATCCCTCGAATAGGTGGTAAGCCAGCGGGTAGTTCCTTGGAGAAAACATCCTTGATTTCCTCATCCGAGACTGGCACAAGATTAGGATTGTCTTGAGTTGCATCGTCATAACTTGTATGATCACTTTCTTCCATGTGAGTTTCGTCATAAACTTCCAATTCTTTATCAAAAACAATTGGTAGATTTGGATCAAATAAAGAAGTACCTCCCGCATGAGGTTCATCCAAGTTGACAAATATGTCGTCTTCAATCACATCTTTAATTTGATCATCGTCACTCAATGGCTCTATAATCTCGTCATTTTCTCTTTCTTCGAAATTGAACACATCACCCAATCGTTCCTCCTCATCAAACAACTTATCCCGATAAGCAACAGTGTCTCTCAAGGTATTCAATCGTTCATTTGGGCACGCGCTTTTATAGTGCCCAAACCCCGGACACTTTAAACATCGTACTTTGGAGAGACTTATTTCCTTAGAATCGGGCGCTCTTGCCGCGGAACTAGGAGTGGCAGCCGACTTGGGTTCGCCAACACTATTCGTCGTACTCCCTTGTTTGAGATTGGCGATCTTACGATAAGTCGTAAGCGTATAAGTTGCTGGAACATACTTCTTACGCAACTTGCGTTTAAGAGAATCCCAAGATGATAATTTCCTTTTTCCAGCGCGAGCACGCCTTGCTTTCAAACTCTCGTACCATAGTGAAGCCCCTCCACTAAGTCTTCGAATAGCGTACTTGCAGCGTTTCGTGTCATCCAGAACTTTGAAATCAAACATTCGTTCAATTTTTCGTTCCCATTCGAGGTAGTCCTCGGGGTCCGTGCCTCCCGTGAACTCGGGTAGTTCACTCACTTTGAACTCTTCAATGGTTTGTTCTCGTCTAGGCATCCACTTGGGATCGTTTTCTTGTAAATTCTTTAAAGCCCTTTGAAGATTCTCAAGAAAGTTAGGATCGCCGAAATCCATTTTTGATGTTGTTTGTTTGAAATTTCGAAACTCCTCTTTTTTTTTTTTTGATGGTGAACAGTACCGTGAACAGTGATTTTTGTGTGTTTTTTTTTTTTTGTTCAATTCGTGCCTTCAAGATCCAATCGATTAAACCTCAACTACCTCGCCGAGTTTAATCTTTGAATACCAAGCGCGTTGGATATTCAACTATCAATTGATTGGGACCTCCTTAGGACCGTCTTGATTTTTTTGGGGTGATCAAGAGCCGAAGCTCTGATACCATTTGAAGCGTATACGGAGCGGAAGACTTAATTGTGGATTCAAGTGAGGCGAAAGATCCGAATGCACTAGGTGCAACCCGACCAGTTCGTGTCACTTGGCGTGATATTGGCGAAGCGGAAGTCTTTTGTTTGGTTTTTGTGTTTATGTTGTGCAAGAATAAAAGGATATTTGCTTCGATTTCTTGTGAAGAGATCGAACCAATGGGATATTTGCTATCACTAGACCTATAGCGATAACAATGGGGAATTACTCGAAAACGCGTCAAGTAATTCAACTTAAACTGCGGAGCGCGTCCTTAGTTCAAGGCAAGACTCGAAATCATCGACTCTTTGAAAAGATTGAAACAACAAGTTTCTCTCTCTAAAAGGTTTTTTCTTCAACTTGGATGTTTTACAAATGAGGAGGTTAGGTCCTTATATAGGATAAAAAACCTTGGCCTCCAAGCAAGCATTTAATGCTAGTTTGTAAGTTTCTAGGATGAATGAACATAGAACTCACAAACTAGACTGTTTTGTCAACTTTTATTCTACCTAGTTTGAAAATGCAAAAAACTAAGAATAGGATTCTTCTCCCCTTGTTGGATGCCGCCACTTCCCTCTCCCCTTGCTTGATGCCGCCACATCCATTATTCCCACATGGTTTCAGCGTTCCCATGGCCTTGAGCTTTAATCGCACATATTTCCAATCTTTTATTTGAGCCCATCCAATTTTTGTGTGCGAATATGCATTACTTGGGCGTGGTTTTGCTTAGTCCTCCAAATTGAGCACAACCTCGATATTCGCATCAGGTCGTTTATTAATCATCCCGCCATACGCATCAGAACCATTTGTCCTTGTTTATTAGTATTTGTGACTCGTTGTGTGAACTATTTGTCCTTGTTCATTAGTCTTCGTGACTCGTTATGTTAAACAATTGTAATTGTTCATTAGTCCATGTGACTCGTTGTGTGAACCATTTGTCCTTGTTCATTAAGTCCTTGTGACTCTTTGTAGTAAACAATTGTACTTGTTCATTAGTCCATGTGACTCGTTGTGTGAACCATTTTTCCTTGTTTATTAGGAAATGTGACTTGTTCTGTGAACTATTTGTCCTTGATAATTAGTCCTTGTGACTCGTTGTGTTACAATTGTCCTTGTTCATTAGTCCATGTGACTCGTTGTGTGAACTATTTGTCCATGTTCATTAGTCCTTGTGACTCGTTGTGTAAAACATTTATCCTTGTTCATTAGTAATTGTGAGTCGTTGTGTTAATTAATTTTACTTGTTCATTAGTCCATGTGACTCGTTGTGTTAGTCCTTGTGACTCGTTTTGTTAAACAATTGTACTTGTTCATTAGTCCATGAGAATCTTTGTGTGAACCATTTGTCCTCGTTCATTAGTCCTTGTGACTCGTTGTGTAAACCATTTATCCTTGTTCATTAGTACTTGTGAGTGGTTGTGTTAAACAATTGTACTTGTTCATTAGTTCATGTGACTCGTTGTGTGAACCATTTGTCCTTGTTCATTAGCCCTTGTGACGCGTTGTGTGAACCATTAGTCCTTGTTTATTAGTAAATGTGACTCGTTGTGTGAACTATTTTTCCTTGTACATTAGTCTTCGTGACTCGTTATGTTAAACAATTGTAATTGTTCATTAGTCCATGTGACTTGTTGAGTGAACCATTTGTCCTTGTTCATTAGTCCTTGTGACTCCTTGTATTAAACAATTGTATTTGTTCATTAGTCCATGTGACTCGTTGTGTGAACCATTTTTCCTTGTTTATTAGTAAATGTGACTCGTTGTGTGAACTATTTGTCCTTGTTCATTAGTCCTTGTGACTCGTTGTGTTAAACAATTGTCCTTGTTCATTAGTCCATGTGACTCGTTGTGTGAACCATTTGTCCTTGTTAATTAGTCCTTATGACTCGTTGTGTAAACCAGTTATCCTTGTTCATTAGTCCTTGTGAGTAGTTGTGTTAAACAATTGTACTTTTTCATTAGTCCATGTGACTCGTTGTGTGAACCATTTGTCCTTGTTCATTAGCCCTTGTGACTCGTTGTGTGAACCATTTGTCCTTGTTTATTAGTAAATGTGACTCGTTGTGTGAACTATTTGTCCTTGTTCATTAGTCTTCGTGACTCATTATGTTAAACAATTGTAATTGTTCATTAGTCCATGTGACTCGTTGTGTGAACCATTTGTCCTTGTTCATTAGTCCTTGTGACTCCTTGTATTAAACAATTGTACTTGTTCATTAGTCCATGTGACTCGTTGTGTGAACCATTTTTCCTTGTTTATTAGTAAATGTGACTCGTTGTGTGAACTATTTGTCCTTGTTCATTAGTCCTTGTGACTCGTTGTGTTAAACAATTGTCCTTGTTCATTAGTCCATGTGACTCGTTGTGTGAACCATTTGTCCGTGTTCATTAGTCCTTATGACTCGTTGTGTAAACCATTTATCCTTGTTCATTAGTCCTTGTGGGTCGTTGTGTTAAACAATTTTACTTGTTCATTAGTCCATGTGACTCGTTGTGTGAACCATTTGTCCTTGTTCATTAGTCCTTGTGACTCGTTGTGTTAAACAATTGTACTTGTTCATTAAGCCATGTGACTCTTTGTGTGAACCATTTGTCCTCGTTCATTAGTCCTTGTGACTCGTTGTGTAAACCATTTGTGCTTGTTCATTTGTACTTGTGAGTGGTTGTGTTAAACAATTGAACTTGTTCATTAGTCCATGTGACTCGTTGTGTGAACCATTTGTCCTTGTTCATTAGCCCTTGTGACGCGTTGTGTGAACAATTTGTCCTTGTTTATTAGTAAATGTGACTCGTTGTGTGAACTATTTGTCCTTGTTCATTAGTCTTCGTGACTCGTTATGTTAAACAATTGTAATTGTTCATTAGTCCATGTGACTCGTTGTGTGAACCATTTGTCCTTGTTCATTAGTCCTTGTGACTCATTGTATTAAACAATTGTACTTGTTCATTAGTCCATGTGACTCGTTGTGTGAACCATTTTTCCTTGTTTATTAGTAAATGTGACTCGTTGTGTGAACTATTTGTCCTTGTTCATTAGTCCTTGTGACTCGTTGTGTTAAACAATTGTCCTTGTTCATTAGTCCATGTGACTCGTTGTGTGAACCATTTGTCCTTGTTCATTAGACCTTATGACTCGTTGTGTAAAACATTTATCCTTGTTCATTAGTAATTGTGAGTCGTTGTGTTAATTAATTTTACTTGTTCATTAGTCCATGTGACTCGTTGTGTTAGTCCTTGTGACTCGTTTTGTTAAACAATTGTACTTGTTCATTAGTCCATGAGAATCTTTGTGTGAACCATTTGTCCTCGTTCATTAGTCCTTGTGACTCGTTGTGTAAACCATTTATCCTTGTTCATTAGT